>NC_088388.1:15151666-15457000 GCF_037993035.2 Macaca fascicularis
GAAAACTGTGTCCAGATGTTGTGCATGACTTCACAGGATTTACAGCAGAGCCAATCAAGCAAATCATGAAAGAGATTGTGAATATGGCCAAAAAAAAAGGTGGTGGTGGGCTGGTGATGGTGAAGAGTTTAAAAATAAGCATCTTGGATAAATTCAAGTGCAAACAGACACCATACAAGAGGAATTAACAAGATGACATGATGAAGATGAGTGCTTTTGATCAGGTGCCAGACGATGAAAAAGACAACATATAAGAAGCAATGCCGGAAAACAAACTAACATTAAAAACTTATAAAGGTTCCAATTATTCAAGACTGCTTCTGACTTCCTTTTATGACAGGAACCCTTCTATGATACCTGCCCTGAAACTAAAGCAAATGGTTAAAGTGTAGAAACATTTGCAGAGAAACGAAAATGCAAAAAAGAAGTCAGGCAGAAATTGTATTTCTGTAAATGTTCCTGCCACTCCTTCTATCTCTGTCACCCCCTGAGATAAGAGTAATGACTCTTCTTCTTCCTCCTCCTTAGCTTACTCAATGTGAAGAAGAGGATGAAGACCTTGTAATGATCACTTACACTTAATGAATAGTAAATATATTCTCTTCCGTATGGTTTTTTAAATAACATTTTATCTAGATTATTTTACTGTAAGAATACAGGATATAATACACATAAAAAATATGAATTAGTTGATTTTATGTTATTGATAAAGCTTCTGGTCAATAGTAGGCTATTAGTAAAGTTTCTGGGAAGTTAAATGCAGGTTTTTGTTTGTGAGGGGGAGTTGGTGCCCCAACCCTACCACGTTGTTCAAGGGCCAACTACATTCTTGAAAGAAGGAGGTATGAAGTAAGAGTGGTTTATACTATGACTTGAGACAAACTAATGCTAGGCCAGGCGTGCTAGCTCAAGCCTATACCCGGCACTTTGGGAGGCGGAGGTGGGTTAGGTCACTTGAGGTCAGGAGTTTCAGACCAGCCTCACCAACATGGTGAAACCCTGTCTCTATTAAAAACACAAACATTAGCCAGGCCCATGGTGGTGCACACCAGTCCCAGCTACTCAGGAGGCCAAGAAAAGATAACTGCTTGAACCCAGGAGGCAGAGGTTGCAGTGAGTTGAGATCGCACCACTGCATTCCAGCCTGGGCAACAGAGTACAACTCCGTCTCAAAACCAAAAAAAAGAAAAAAAGAGATTGATACTACTGGCAGGAATGTTTTCTTCTAGATAGCAAACAATGAAATGTGATTTATCTCAATCTTACAGCCAGAGATAACTAATATAGCAAGTCAAACCATCAAATTCCAAAAGATGAGAGCCACTTTGTCATGAAAGAATACTTTAAGTTAGAAGGGCCATTCTAACATAATCAATGCTATTATTTTATTGTAGAAACAGGGTGTGGTTAGTTGATAAGCTGGGAAGATACTAAATGTAAAGGTCTTCAAATCTCTAAGTATTTAAATTTCTTCTGGGCAACTAACAAATCTTAAGTATTAACTGCCAGGTAATATATTTATTTTTTCATTTCTCAAAAATCAGTTATAACCCTGTCAAGTATTTATTATTCTTATCTTCACAGATGAAGAAACCAAATAACTGACTTTCCCACATATTAAAAGTTGTGGAGGGAACTGAACACAGGTATATCTAAGTCCAAAGTCTATATTCTTTCTACTGTACCACACCTAACCATATAAACGAGGAACAGGAAAGTGCCAGTGCAAGGGCTCAATCCAGATTTGGCTCATTTCCACCCAGCCTTGGACTCAAGTGCCAAAAGAGGGCCCCATTTATATAATATACTAACGTGAAACACCTATAAGAATTATTCCATGAGTGAATTTTTAACCTAAAGCCACATGCTGTATTTCCTTATGTTTCAAAACAGAACAAGAGAAATTTTATTGTGATTAAAAACCAAAAAACAAATGAGATTTTAAAATTGTATTTAAGAAATTAAGAACGTTTACATTCCAAAACGGTTTACTCATTTTTAAATCAACACTGTGTATTAATACCTAGATTTTTCTTTCTTATTCTAGTTATCTGTTTACTCCATCTACATATAATTTTTCCTGGCTTACCGATTTCAAAGCCAGACATCAGTCACTGGTGCACTGATAGGATAAAAAATATTAGGCTTTCACAGAATTTCTGCAGATATTAAAAGTTTGGAGCAAAAAAAAAAAAAAAAAAAATAGAATCACAAAGTAATGTCATCAGCGTTCAAAGTATAGACATTAGGTGAGTTAGTTCTTCCTAAAATCATTAAGACTTTGCGCAGACATGAGTTTGAGAAGGTGAAAGGATGGTTTCTCTGAAAGCACAGCTCTTAAAACTAGTGCTCATTAACTTAATGATCTCTATAGCTAAGAATTAGCTCAACATTTAAGTTTAAATAAATATGGTGAACTCTGAAGACTAAGTAAGTGGTACCTAGCTGATAAACAAGGGGAAAGAGAAACAGGAGTACATGTATATGTCTTGAGAACTGAAAAAAAGATAAATATGACTGGAGCAGAGAAAACATAACAAAACCCATCATTTATCACGCTGAGGAGGCATGAAAAAGTTTAACAAGGGCCTTCCAGGAATTTGGATCTTATCCTAATAGCCACAGACAGTTTAAACAGAGAGGTGACATGATCAGATTTTCATTTTTAATGTTCATGTTCGTTGCAGATTAGACAATGAGCTAGGTAGGGGCAAGAGTAGATGCTAGGTGACCAGCTAAAAACCTGCAATAGGCCAGGCAACAGATAGTTATGGCTTTAAAGAGGGTAATACCATTGAATATGGAAAGAATTAGAGATATAAGAAATACTTAGGAAACAGAAGAGCTAGGACTAGAGAATGACTTAACAGGGATAGAGGGAGATGCCAAGGATTTGGGATTCTAGATTTCTGACTTGAACAATTGGACTGATGATGAAAACAAAAAAATCAGGGTTTTTTGTTTCTTGAAGAGACACTAGAGAGAATATATGTTCTGCTTTGACCAAGTCTAAGATTATTGCTGAGTAAAACATCAACAGGCCTTAAGTTCAAAGGACAGAGTGGGCTACAAACATAAAATTGGGAATTGTCAGCACATAAAAACAACTATTACCGTCTAGATTTAGCTTGGTTCATATAAAATGGATCATTTTCAATATTCACGAAATGTGTTGTTTTTGGCTATCCCCAATATCTGGCTTATTCATTGATTTCTCTCTTCCAGCAGCAGTTCTGCATATATTAAAAACAACCACAGTACAACCTTGTTCTGTTCATATTGCTTTTTCTGGGGTATGAAAGACATATACAATTGTAGCACTAAGGTTGAGGACACGTTTAAGAAAAGGAAAGAGCAGAGAAAAATATTTGCGTATAAATTTATTGTAGCCTAAGTACACAGTGTTGATAAAGGGACCCATGCAGTTGCATCACCTGCTGGTGCTCTCTGTCTGAGCATCTGGTGGCTGCTGGGGACAGATGGAAAAACTTAATAAGAGTTTCATTCAAAACAATAGAACGTATCAACTTACCAACTTAGCAACTGTGAAATACGTAATACATTATTATTAACTGTGGTCATCATGCAGTGTGATATAGTTTGGATGTTTGTCCTCTCCAAATCTCATGTTGAAATGTGATCCCCAATATTGGATGTGGGAGGTGTTTGTATAATGCGGGTGGATCCCTCATGAATGGCTTGGTGCCATCCCTATGGTAATAGGTGAGTTCTCTATGGCTTCATGTGAGACCTGGTTGTTTAAAAGAGCCTAGCCCCTCCTCCCCTCTCTCTCGCTCTGGCTCTATGACACACCTGCTCCACCTCCATCTTCCACCATGAGCGAAAGCTTCCAGAGGCCTCACCAGAAGTCTAGCTGATGCTGGAACAATGCCTGGACAGCCTGCAGAACCACGAGTCAGATAAAACTCTTTTCTTTACAAATCATTCGGTCTCACATATTCCTTTCTAGCAACTCAAAAGGGACTAATACACAATGCAATAGATCATTAAAACCTACCCTCCCAATTTAACTGAAAGTCTGTATGTACCTTTTCATCTCCATCTCCCCTTTTCTCATTCCACCTCCTTACCCCCTAGCCTCCAGTAACTACGTTTCTATGAGATACTTATTTAGATGACACATGTAAGCGAGATCATACAGTATTACCTTTCTGTGCTTGGCTCATTTTACTTAGCATAATGTCTTCTGGTTCCACCCATGTTGTCATGAATGACAGAAGTTCCTTCCTTTTATAGATCATGTATTTGATACCTTAGAACATTCTGGTCAAAGTAATGATATAATGAAATTAGCTGGCTGCTCCTAATTAGAAAACACAAAGTGGATAAAGAAAAGGATATGCAGACTGGACACAACATGGCGAAACTCCGTCTCTATTAAAAAAATACAAAAAATTAGGCAGGTGTGGTGGCACGCACCTGTAATCCCAGCTAATCAGGAGGCTGAGGCAGGAGAATCACTTGAACCCAGGGGGTGGAGGCTGCAGTGAGCCGAGATCACATCACATCGCTGCACTCCAGTCTGGGCAAGAGTGAAATTCCGTCTCAAAAAAAAAAAAAAAAAAAAAAAAAAAAGAAAAGAAAAGATGTGCTCAGGGGTTCAAATTCCCAGCTCAAGCACCACAAAAATGACCTTAAAGTTTCTGTGTCTTTCCTGAAAACAATACTTACCTACTACAGCTGCAAAACTGAGATTGCTGAAAACCAAACCCAGAGTGAGTTGTACCAAGGCTGACCTGGCTATAGCCACTGCTAATTGCCCAATGTACCAGCAGCAGAGACCAACACCGAGTCCCTGATATGGGATCACTGGGGTGATCAGCCAGCTCACCTGATGCAAGGTTCGCTACATTGGACCACTTCCATGATGGAAGTGCTTTGTTCTTACTGGAATACACTCTAGGTACAAATTTGTCTTGCCTGCATGCAATGCTTCCTGTATACAAACACAAATTGTATGTCTGAGTCCATTTACACAAAATGTCCAAAAAAAAAACAAATCTATACAGACAGAAAGTAGATTAATGGTTGCCTAGGGTTGGGGGTGAGAAAATGGATTAACTATAAACAGGCATGAAGGATATTATTAGGATGAAGAAAAAGTTCTAAAACTGTATTGTGATGATAGGTGTGCAATTCACAAAATGTACCAAGATCCCTAAATTGTACATTTGAAATGGGTGAATTTTATGGTATGTAAATTATAATCCCAATAACACTGTATTTCAAAAATACACATCATAGTACTAGTCATAAAGACTAGAAAACTGCCCAAACATCCATCAACAGTAAAACAGTTAAACTGTGGTTATATTCCCACAATGGGACACTACACAGCAACTAAAATAAACCATCTATGACAAACACAGCACTTGTCACAAATGAAGAGCAAAATAAGTCAGATACAAATACAGTGCCTACTGTATTATTCCACTTATGTAAAATTCAAAAATTGGCAAAACCAATTTCTGCTATTTAAAGTCAAAATGGTAGTTACACTTGGGGACGGCTGACTTGAAGGAGCATAAAGGAGTTTCCAAAACACCGATTATGTTTTATTCAGTTGTGTAATGCTTACATGATTGGGCTCACCCTGGGAATATTCAAAAATCTGCCCACTTATAAAATAATATAATATAAAATGAAGAAGGGAGAGGAGAAACAAGAGTACATGTATATGTCTTAAAATATGTGCATTTCTATATACATATGGAACATTTTAATAGAATTTCTCTAAAAATCACCTGTAATCTCAGGGAAAAAAAACTCAGAAATATCAAATGTCCTGCAGTTAGGTAATGGTTAAATAATAGAATATAAATATATAGTAGCCATGGCTGGATATCCACAAACCATCTAGGCACCTCTTCTTTCTTAAAGAATCAATCCCACTCTTAAAACACAGTGGGAATCCCGATTAAGCTAACAGCATCAAAAAATATGAAATACTGGGGGATAAATGGGATAAAAAATTTGAAAGACCTATACACTGAAAAGCGCAAAACATTGCTGAGTGAAATTAAAGACCTAAGTAAATGGAGCAGTATATCTTGTTTATAGAGTTGTAAATACTAATATAAATTTTATTTTTTGATTTTATGATTTCAATTTTCTATTTTTTGTTGCTGATATACAGAAACACAACTGATTGATTATACTGTGGGGGTGGTTTCAAGACACCTTGCAGTTACTGTCTTCAGGATTTTGGAACACTGCGCTGCAACCACCATAATATAAAACAAGTCTGAACTGAATGACCAATGACGAGGGGGTAATGGTCCAACCAGTAAGTAATAAATTGCTGTGTTTTAAGCCATTAAGTTTTTAGACGGTTTTGTTATGAAGCTAAAGAAGCCTTTGCCCGGATAGCATTAGATTATTCTGCCTGGTTTTAATTCAGAGGAACTTCTTCCTTCCTGAACTTAAGAGTCAGGGGGCAATTCCTTTTTGTCAGAGATTATTATCCACTAAGGCTCATCTCAAAATGAGGGTAAGTTATGCCCTCATGTACAGATAAGTCTCTCTTAAAGGTTTTGGATTTGTACAGGCTGAATATGGGTTTCCCCATAGGAAACTAAGGATTTTAAGTTTCCTCTGCTTCAATTTTCTTCTATCAGGGCATTCTGCTTTAACTCTCAAGTAGTCTTGGCAGGAAAAGGGATCTCAATGTAAAATAATATATATAACAGAATAAACTTATAACTGTGTCGAAGATGGCAATAAGTTGAATTGTAACAGGCAAATTATTATAAAGTTAAGACTCATTTACCTGATAGGTAATCCCGTAACTGAAATAAGCTGATGATCAAGGCTTTTTCAGCCTGCATTGCAATTCACATATATGGTAAGTGACATATATCTTTATTTGTAGGAAATTAATAATAGAAAAGAACCAAAGGAGGTCTGGATGTCTGAACTGGAAATACGGATTAAAGGATCTGGGCCACACCCAACATGGAACAAGATGTCTGAGTAAATTATTCTCATACTAAGAAAAATAATAGTTACTGCTACCTTAAGATAAAAGATTAGGAAGGAAGGACAAACAAAAATGCCTATCTAATGTATTTAGCCTTTGAGGCTTCAACATTATAATATTGTCAGAAACTTGAGTTTCTGAAACCTAACTGAACTACTCTGTGTATTTTTATCATTACGTGCACTTTGTTTTCCACAAATAATTAAAGTTTGCTTTGAAATATTAGGCAATCTCAATAGTATTAAGAGAAGCCAGGGAAAGAGGCTTTTGTTGTTGTTACTGTTTTTAACTTACATTTAAATTTAGAGCAGTATCATTTAATTGGTAAAGGAGAATATTTCAGTTAAAACTAACAGGCTGGGTGTAGTGGCTCATGCCTATAAATTTCAGCACTTTGGGAGGCCAAGGCAAGAGGACTGCTTGAGCCCAGGAGTTCCAGACCAGCCTAGGCAACACAGTGAGACCCTGTCTCTACAAAAAAAATCAACAGCAATTAGCTGGAAATGGTGGCACACTTCTGTGGTCCCAGCTACTTGGGAGGCTGAGGCAGGAGGATGGCTTGAGCCCAGGAGATTACCACTGCAGTGAACCATGATCACACCATTGCACTCCAGCCTGGGCAATAAAGTGAGACCCTGTCTCAAAAACAAACAAAAAAACCCTTAAAAGCCTATCTGAGTGTTAAGACTGGGCTTATACACGCCCTTTCTCACCTACGGATTTTCCTTTCAGAACTCTTTTCTATTCAAAACCTACAAGGTTTTATTTTGACTAGGAAAACTCGGTCATTAGCAAGGAGATTCGAAATCTTTCAAGAGAGCATTGTGAAAACGATGTTCCCGGTATCTTCTCCCCAGTATCTTCTCGATTCTTCCTTTTGTATACAAACTCAAATGGTAAGAATTACAAAAGTTAAGATTTTTCTCACTGGAATGGGAAAAAAAAGCATGAAAATGTGTCTTCTGTATTTTTAGAAATAATAAAAATATTCTTTAAATATACTAGAAAGGAAGAAAAACCAACAAAAAAGTATACTATAAAAGAGATGCATCTGTGAAGGAAGTAGAAACAGTCAATGTTACGTTGAGGTTGCAAGTTGACATGAGGCCAAGATGAATGGGATACAAGAGACTGATTTGAGAGGATAAGATAATCAAAGATATTTCAATACAAGAAAAATAAAACTCTGTTGAAATCTATGAAAACCGTTAATAACAAATTAATTCTAATTTAATAAAATGCAGCTATAAATTAGACTGTATCAACATAAGAAAAAAGCTGAGGATGTCATCCAGACAGGAGGAAAAATAATGACAATAAACTAATACTTTAGTAATAATTAGATAGTATGCTGATTATGATAAACTAGATAATGTAAATACTTAACAATTAAGCTCCAAATAATCTAAATGCTGAGATCTGTCATGAATTTGATGACTGACTTTTTTTTTCCTGACTCCACAAGTCAGAGACACACAGTAACCACTGTCAAACATCACTATTTCATAACAGCACTGAAGAGAGTAAAATGCTTTTGAATAAAAGGTTGAGATTCAGAATTTTACATAATCAAATTTTCAAGCATGCAGTGTTTCCAAGTATGGTTTCTGTAAACTCCAGTTTTACAAAATGTTGTTTAAAAAGGGGGTCTTATAAGTCAAATAGGTTAGGTAATCGCTGCAAAATTTTGGTATTTACACTACACATTACTCAAAAATCGAAGTTTCTGAAAAGTTCTGCAATAAATAACCTATCATTAATAACTCAAGCACTGCCCACATCTACTTGATTCTACAGTGTTTATTATCATTCCATTAACCACTTAAAACATACTTTAATAAACATTAAGGTATTCCAGTCTTCATTTTTATATTTTATCTTGATAGGCAGTTTTAACTATTATTCATCACTAAGGACCTAACAGATGGGAGAAAAAACAATTAGCCTTCAAAACTTATCTAGTTAGAGGTTAGAAAGTGAAATAAATTAAAATGCACACCGGGATAACTAAAAATTACATGTAGGTAAACCATTCTTTTACTTTATAATCATAAGTACAACACTGGTTCTAAACAGAGAAACAATGAAAACATAAAGCCAAGTTAAAAAGGAACTAGGTCTCCATCCCTTAAGATTTCTGCTAACACTCTTGGAAACTCCACAATGATGAAGATAATTCTCTCCCAGCGGTAAACTAAGCTTTCAAGTTTGAAACATTTTATCCTTTTTAACTTCTGTGTGGAATGTTCCTTGTCCAAATTAACTATCTGCATATATTCAGGTGTAATCTCAAGTGTCACCTCCACCAAAAGGTCTTCCCTTATCATTTCATCTAAACTCAGCTTTCCCAACTCCAACTTCACCAAACATTATTACACTGTTTTGACTTCTTGATTTATTTGATTACCAATACAATCCAGTGCCTAGAATAGTGCCAGACACATAGTGGATGCTCAACAATTACTTGTTGAATGAATTAACACTATTTTAGCATAGTAGCTTTCCATTTGTTTTATATACCAATCACAGCTAAAAAAGGGTAGCAAAAACAGGTTTCTTTATTATTTCAGTTTGAAAAAAATGAAAGTAACACTTTGCAACTTAATTTAAAAAACATGGAAAGTTGCCTACTCTGTGTGTGCAATATTGTTTATGTGTATGTCAAAGGTTCTTCTCTTCAACGCAAAGAAGGCATACAATTTCTAGATGGTTTGAGCAAGTAAGAGTAAAAACAATCTTGAAGACATCTTTTCAGCATTAATACAACAGAGGGCCAGTCTTACCTCTAAAAAGTAAAACCTGTTTAAAGTTTTGAAAAACCTTTAACTTCTGATATCAACATGAGTTATTTCAGTTAAAATTTAGCAGACTGAACATAAGGACTATTTCAGAGTAACAGAATAACTGAGAAGTTAAATGACCAGAAGAAAAGTAATTAAGGTGAATTCTAAACATGAAACACAACAGTAAAAAGCGACTACCCAAGCCTCCATTTCTTTATTCATACATCTTGTATGAACGTTATAGTTCTTATATACCTATCTACTGTTCATACAGTTGAACAGCTACCTTAATAGGTAAACTAATAGATATGAAGATTGACATTTGAGAATATCTAGAACCAGGGCCTTTAAACAGTAGATTAAAGTGGGATTGATCTTCGGATCAAATTATCCAGAATGTAGTTTTAATCTCTCCACAGCTGCACAACCACAAAACATGCCAATACGCCAACTTCTAGTTTAAGACATCTACACACGAGGCAGGTGGATCACTTGAGGCCAGCAGTTCGAAACCAGCCTGGCTAAACCCTGTGGCTACTTAACAAACAAAAAAAGTCTACCCAAAGGTCATCTACTTTTCTCTCCAAAAGGGGCTCCAAATTTCCACCTTTCTTCAAGTTCACCTCAAGGCAACCCATAGTGATTTCTCTGGACATGTAAGGTAATTTCAGCTCTGACAAAGGCAGGTTGCTTTTCGTTTTAATCAGAATGCTCTAGACTTGTTACCTGTCTACATTTTCTCCACATCATAAAATCTCCAAATTGATGTCTGAATAAGAAATGTGAGACCTTCCATTTTTGGCAGACATAACTTATTTTCTAAGTAACAACAACAGGAACAAAAAACTTGTTAGACAAAATAATCATGCAAAGGTTTCTACATAAAAAAAAAAATGACAGGTATGAAAAACTTCTGCCTGGTATACTATGAAATATTAGCCTCAGATTCCAAAATTCAGAGAAACAAGAAACCTCAGCATTGAAATCTAATTATTTACAAAGCAGCCACCACCAACTCAAGTTATTGGTTCTTAATTACACTGTCATTCTTCCATATGGCACAAAATCCAGGCTTTAAACTTGCCTTGTATGTTCTCGAAGAATTCTTTATCAAGAACAGAAAAACCTTAAGATTCTCATGTACATGTAATACATACACTGATATATAAAATGCATATACATATATTCTTTTATAGAAATAGAAGCAGGCTATAAGTAGACCTTAAAAACTAATCGACTCTCAGATCCTAGGTGGATTCCAGGAGTTTGGAAAATGGCTGTTAAGACTAGGTCAAGGTCACACACAATAAATTAAATGTGCCTAAAAGTATATTTGTTCCAGTTTTAAGGAGAATGCTGTGTGTTTGAATTTAACATCAAGGAACACAGCCAAAAACTAGAAAAAAAAAAATGAAACGAATAAGCAACTGGTCCAACATGTTAGGGAAATTTTAATAACCTAATCTGTAAAGCCAGAATAAAGTATTTTAAAAGGTATTGAAAAAGTGAACATTAGCTTCCTGTCATAATCCAGGAAAACAGAAAACTATATTTAATACATACATCTGGTGTGCGAACACTCAAATTTAAAGGAAAATGACCTAATATTGACCTAATTTAATTATTCACCAGGCTGAATTCTTTTAACACAAAGCATTCTTCACCCTTTAATTTTAATCTGTATCTCCACTAGCATAAAGATTTTCGCCTTCACTTCATTCTGTATCCTGTGTATCATTCCAGTCTGTTACTTCATTTAAAAATAAAAGGCTAAAAAAATTACTATAAATTACCATCAAACAATTTGATTTGCCATTATTAGGTTTCTAAATAATGCTGAAATACTCTATTATCCAAACCTGCTGTCATCTAAATAGATTCTATTCTAACAACTCCAGTAATTTTTTACCAAATAAAAATTACTTTTAAATGGGGAACAATTTGAATGATGAGGCTTTCTAACAGATTGTAAGATAATCAATGTAATGTACATTAGAGATAAGGATGACCAAGTCTTACCTTTATCAGTTGTTACTTTTTCTATGCATCTGAAAGAAATAAGAATCAAACATTAATGAACAATCTAGCACATTTTCTGAAAATATAAATATTTATCTCTTTCAGGTTCACCTGCAGAGTGATAAAGAAAGCATCTAGACCAGTGTTGTCCAATAGAATCTTCAGCAGTGATGGAAACATATATGCACTGTCCAATATGGCAGTCGCATGTGGCTACTGAGCACTTGAAACATTCAGTAATTGTGAAACTGAATTTTTAACTTTGATTAATGTAAATTTAAATAGCCACATGTGGCTACCACAACTGACAGCATAGAGCTAGAATATCATTCAAAACAGCTGTTTTTAACTAAGATATTGATACAAAGAAAATATTACTCATTTTGTTATATTGTGATTATATAAGAAAATGTTTTCATTTTATATAAATGTACTAACTAGAGATGAAATGAAAATGTTTTGGATGTGTTCTAAAGTACTTCTGCCAAAACAGGGAGGACAGACATAGTAAGCATAGCAAAATCTCAGCGAGGTGATCAATACTGCGGTTTCATTATACTATTTTCCCTATTTTGTGTATATTTAATAATTTTCATAATAAAAACTTAATGAACTGTTAAAAAGACCCAAAATTGTTTGTTAAAACCAAATCAAAATGTACTTGTGAAAAGGCAATAATAGATGGACCTCACAAGTAAATGTAACTTGCTCTTTACAAATTAAAAAGCAACAGTAAAGAACTTAAAAATTGTTACAGCCTGAAGACTTTCTAAAAATCCCAAAAAACACCAAAAATCAGATATATCCCCAGGTTTTTAATTCAGAAAAATTTCTCTCATACATAACTGGTGAGGACAGTATAATGAACTTCCTATACTTACTACTAAAATTTAAAAGTCAACAGGCTCTGAACGTTTATCATATAGATACCACAGAGTATCTCTGAACAGTACAAAGTTTTTTTGTTGTTGCTCCTCCCAAAATACAGTGAAGACTCCCTATATATAGTAAAAACTCTATTATGTTACAACGTTATAAATAAATAAAAACACAAAAATCTATTCTACTTAGAAATAATAGTTATCATTGTTTATTCCATACTTTTTTTAAAAGACTGGTATTATAATTTTATTTTAAATCACATTACCAATGTCCCAATTAACACACCATAACTGCTAATCATCCTATCTTTAAATAAAAACTGTAAAAATAATTGCTAAATTTTTGAGAAATTATATAACAAATTTCCCCAAAAACCTTTAAAGTTGGTTCAATGTTTCTATCATCATATTGATTAAGATCCTGATCACTCAGGATTTCAGTCTCGTACAGCTGAAGGCTTCTCCAAAGAACTGTAAGTTTTTTCAATTCAGAATATTACTTCATCCTCACTATCCATGACCTTTAAAAGGGAAACAGCAAGAAACGTCACCTAAAGGTTTATTACTGTTTTAATTTTACCAAGAAAATACACCAAAAATGGAATTTCATATACCAGAAAATACTTTCCTTAATCGGAATCTGAAGGAAGATATCTAAAAATACTCAGTATTAACTAATATGGTTACTCCACAGTGAAGTTAGAATTTTTAAAAAGTATTTGTCCCTAAAGTTTTGAGTTCTGAAATGTACAGGATAAACAAACGGCTACTATATGTAAGAATGAAAAGAAGCCTTATATATTTTAACCTAGTCTTAATTTGACAATTTCATTCCCTATTAACAGAACACATGGATGAATCAGAAAAAAATCTTAGGCAAAAACTACTATACTAATGCTACTAGATATTTTGTGGAGTGTATTTATTTCAAAAATTAAAGAGAGTATATAAACGTGCACTTGAAATAACTGCAATTTACTGGCTAACATACAGCAAATGATCAGTCTTACTCTTAGTATGGATACATAAACTTTCTTCAAATTTGGTTTATTTTTCCTACTATCTTTCTATGCTTCAATTTATCATGATTCTAGCATTTAACTCTGCGCCTTTCTCTTGAGCACATATAATGAAAAATTTTTATTTCCCCTTAATCCACAAATATTTCCTCTTCCCAATAACTCCTAAATATTTCATTGTGAAAAGAAGTTAAAAACATCAGATGATAAAAACTGTAAGCTAAATATGGAACTATAAAGCTCATCTCACAAATCTATAAAATATCAATTATAAATGAAGCAGATCTAAAGAGGTTAAGTGACTTGCTCAAGGCCACTTACTGCGTAATACAAAGCTGGAACATAAAACTTTCTGACTAAAGTCCAATGCTTTATCCACTCTATTATTTTGTCTTCCAATGGGAACAGAGGTTTCAACTAATCCAAATCTATCTATTTCTTGACCTTTTAAACTATGGTATACTTTACTATCACTTTAATTAAGAGAATCAAATTAGGTTCAACAGCTGTTTACTAAGATTGTATAGAGGGAAATGCTGGGATGTGGAAAAAGGACTAGAGCAAACAAGTAATACAGAATAAACCTTTCTTTTTAAAATTGTCAAAATGTCATTTGGAAAATAGAAATGATTCAAAGTCAAAAGATACTAGACCAGGGTTTGAACTCAAAACCTCTTGAAATATCTTAAAGGATTAAATTATGTAGAAAAAAACTAAGTCTTAAAATGTATTTTATGACTGAAAATCTGTATACCATACACACATGTGACATATCTCCACCAATCAACGCATCTTTCCCTTACACCCCAAGGTCCTTGAAGATGAGGGCCATGTGTCATTTTACTTTCTACCACCTAGTTCAGCATACTACCAGGCCCAGTTACTGATCAAACAAGTTTGCCAAGCTAAAATGCTTTAGCATTCCTTTGATTTCCAGATTATGGAATAAGGTAAAAATGTGTAACAAAAACTCTATTGTGATGAAAATTTGCTTAACCTGATCAAAAACACAGTCAAGAGATAATGTGTGGGCTGAAAGAAGAATACCATTGTCACTACTATCTTTTATTATATTGGATGGCCAGGGGTGGGAGGGTGGCACCAAGAATTCAGACTTATTTCTCCCTCCCCACAAGGAACATTGTGCAGAAAAAAGGAAGGAATTTAATTAAGTCATCTTCATCCATATACAACAGTAACATTTATATGGAATTAAAGCACCACTAGTACTTTGTTGCCAAGAGTTAGGGCAAAAATAAATCATAACAGCAGGTAAAATTACTATTTTAGATAAAAATTGTTTATTTTCCTTCAAAAATTAAACAGCAGGCCGGGCGCAGTGGCTCACGCCTATAATCCTAGCACTTTGGGAGGCTGAGGCGGGTAGACCACCTGAGTTCAAGAGTTGGAGACCAACCTGGCCAACATGGTGAAACCTTGTCTCTACTAAAATTACAAAATTTAGCTGGGATTGGTGGCGGGAGCCTGTAATGCCAGCTACTCGGGATGCTGAGGCAGAAGAATCGCTTGAAGCCAGGAGGCGGAGGTTGCAGTGAGCAGAGATCATCGTGCCACCGCTCCACCCTGGACAACAGAGCAAAAACTCCGTCTCAAAAAAAAAAAAAAAAAAAAAAATCAAACAGCAGGTACCGTTTTAGACATAGTTATCTTAAGAGATATAGGTATATTTAACTTTAACTTTCAAGTGGTAGGTGAGAATAAAAGGAAATTTTTAAAATATTATATTACCTTCTCTACGTATTAAAAAGTGAAAAAATCATATTTTGCATAATTTACATGAAAAACAGCACTACAGACCACTCATGGCTCTACCATCCCACCATTACTGAAAACGGCAACTTGCACTTAGTATTTATTATGTAACAGGCATTCTGTCTAGCGCTTCACATGCTGTATTTAATTCTCACAAACTCAGGTGATAGAGATTACCGTCTATAGGTGAGGAAACTAACGCATGGGTAGGTTAAGGATTTGCCCAAGGAATTCAGATCCAAATGAGGTCAATGATATACATGTATCTTTTCAAATGTATGACATTAAACAATATAGAACTATAAAATTTTTATATGAAATGCATCTACAGCAATTAGAATTCTAATTGCAGCTGAATCTGTAAGTACAGATTTTTGCTGTCGACAGAACTGCAGTTCTTACAATAAATTCTCTAAATTATGTTAACTTAGCTGACATTCAAAAATTTGAAAGCATATCTAATACCACAATATGATTATCTCTGAATTTTATTCCTCTGAGAGGCTTCTAAGGCAAGCATGCCAAGACACAGGCTAAACTTAATTTTGGACAAAGTCTGTTTCAAGTTTTAAATCTATTAGGTCTGCTGTAAGTCAAACCTTGCCACTATCTCTACTGGAGGAAAGGGAACACTTAAAACTGACTCCCCCTCACTTCAATTTTCTCTGTTTTTACTAATTTGTTTTCATTCAAAAGTCAAAGGTCACTAACGATGTTTTCAGTCATGAATTGACTAATGTGATTAATTTCTAGAATTTACAAACTTGTGTGCTTCAGTGTTAACACATGAGTATTATTTTGACGAACAATTTAAAACAATGCTTCTGGCCACCTGTTCATGTTTCCTCTACTACTTCTAGGTAATTCCTCTCAGATGATTCTAATTTTAAGGATGAAGGTCCTACATTTAAAAATATAAAACACAAAAATAAAACATATGCTACTTAGTAAAAACAAACATTAAAGAATGCTCATATAATTTTATATGAAAGACTCCATATTAAAAATCGTAGCAGTGGGTTTTTACCCTGACCATAGTAACTGGCAGATTTCTCAAAAGAATGAGAAGTGGTGTGAAAATTCAGAAAAGTGAAAAAAAAAAAAAAAAAAAGCTACATAAACATACTAGCACAGCTGGCTCTTTAGCTAACGCGAAGAGGGGGGCGAACACATTTATGAAGGCTATAATCGGGCTGTGGATTCCCTAAAGGGCATGTGATGTAATACTGGAGAGTCGCCTAAAGGAAAGGGATAGGTTGACAAAGGGGGTGCGGATGCCAGAGAGAGGGATGAGCCTGCGGGTGGCAGGGAGGAGGTGGATCACTAGCTAGTGCAGGGGTGTGTCAAAAGATGATTTCGGGGAGTGGGAAAGTAGCCCGACAGGCGAGGGTACGAGAGAGAAGGGAGGGTGGCGCAGACAGGAGGCAGGGAGGCTCCCGGGGAAACGGTGTGACATCTGGCGTGCGGAGCCGGCAGGGGGCAGAGCAAGCAGGATGTCACGTGGAGCAGGCGCTACGGGAGCCGAGAGGGTTGCGTACGGACAGAGGGGGGTCTTTCCCACCGCCTGAAAGACTGTTACTCACAGGAGTCGCGGACTCTTCTTGCCCTGAACTGGAGACGGGGACTTCGCGGCCTGGGGCTGCTGCCCGGGGACGTCGGGAGGCCTGGCGCTGGGGCTGCTCCTCCGCCGGCGGGGATACTCGGCCTTCCTCCGGCGGGACACAGCTGCAGCGGCGGCGGCGGCGGCGGCCGCAGCGGCCCGGCCACGATCCCGACCTCCCCTCAGCACGCGGCTGCTAGTGGTCCCTGCAGGCGCCGCCGCGGCCGCCTCAGGGGGCCGTTGTTGGGGCTCCTCCGGAGCCGCCTTGGCCGCCTCTCCCCCTTCCTGGTCCTGCTGCTCCGGGGGTCTCGGCTCTTCCGTCTCCCCCGGCATCGGGGCTTGTCCGTCCCCCACCCCCTAGTCCCAGGCGGCGGAGGCGGAGGCGGCGGCCTCGGCGCTGCTCCCCCCGCCCCCTCGCCTCCAGAAGCCTGCGGCTCACTCTCACCCTGCGCTCCTCTTTCCCCCCTCCCCTCCGCCCGGCTCCGAGGGCGCCCCCCCCACCCCCTGCCACTCAAGGTTTGCTACCGCTGGCGGCGCGCGCGCGCCCGCCACAGACGCTCAGCGGGCCAATCGGAGAGGAGGACAGTCTTCCTCACCCCGCCCCTCGCGGTCTTACACGCAGCGACGTTCCAGGTTCCCTCCCCCACCCCTTCCTTCAGCCAATCAGGAAACGACTAAAAGGGAGCGCGCGAGGTTTCCTTCCCCGCGCACCCGTTCTCACCGTTAAACGGCTGTCTCGCGACAATCCCAAAGTGACCTTTTCCCCCCCTCCAGAGTTCAATGCGCGCTAGGGGCAGTACGAAGGGGCAGGTCTCGCGAGGGAGGCGGGTGAAAAGAAATCGCACCTCTTTCCCCGCTTCACGCGCACCCTAGACTGGCTGCGCGCGCACCTGCCTCCCTAAGGAGCCACTGATGCCGCAAGGGCTCTTTCTATTCTTCTTTAGGCCGCAGAGGTAGCCTGGGCGTTCTTCCTCCTCCACCCTACCCCACTTTCCTGTCTTTGGCCTTTCTGTCCCCAGCGCCGCCAGATCTTGCGCGGAGAAGGGGGTAGTATTTTGAGCTGTCGCTTCTCCTTTAAGAAAAAAAGCCCCGTCGGTTGCCGGATGAAAGTCTCTGAAAAAATGGCGGCGGCAAAACGGAGGCGGGGTTGTGGGTCAACGAGGGCCCGCCTCCTGGCGCATGTGCACCGTTAACTTAACCAAGGGCATTCTGGGAGATGAAGTCTTATTTCGCCTAGGCTTTAGAAAAAATAGATGGGAAACCAGAGACAGAGAGGATGCTGGGAGGTTCTGACTGATTCACGACGGGAAAGGTAGTTTACTTTCCGCAGCCTAGCTTTTACTTTTTTTTCGGGAGGCAGTGTTTCCGGGTTAGGTCGGGAAACGCGTGCCGTACATCCGGGCTCAAACGTTGAGCCAATTGCTGGTCTGATGGGAGGGTTTTTCCTATTTTTTGTTACTTTTTATCTGGGCGTTGGCGTACCTTTCTCGGGGTGTCTGCGTAATTGCCCCGACTTACCTTGGTTTGGTCAGATGACACCTCCTCTGGAACTGGCTAGCCAGCGTTCATGTCTACATTATTGATCTCGTCTTCCCCTGTGTGAGTCACTCACCTGTGAGCTCCTAGAGGTCAGGGAATGAATGTGGTTCCGTGGGGTCATCTGGCCCTCGGAACGCTAGTACAAGGCCCACTCCTCAGTTGGCTCTTAATAAAATCTGTGAAACGAATTATAAAGTTGTTTTCTACTAGACCTTGTTGGGACACCAAGAAGCCTTCGTCGGTGGCTTAACTTGGCTGCGGTGCCCAACCTGGAGGAAAGCGAAAGGGTTGTTAGCGTGACCAGACTCTGGTGACCTACACTGAGAAGCTGAAGGGTCTCTTAAGCTCTGCGGCCGGAAGCCATGTGCTTCTGCGGTTTATACAATAGCAGCTTTATCAGAAGTTACTTTTCTGCACACTAGCGTGTGACGTTAATTTGTCTTCCTGATTCATCAAAGGGAGTTTCCGTTGCAGTTGGTGATGCCGTGGGCCTCTCGCATTTCTTTTTTCCTTTCATCCATAACAATCAAGGAACGATTTGCAAGAACACCCTTTACCCCTGGAAAATAAAGCATCCAGGGCTAAAAGCCCCAGAAGAAAGAAGCTGGAAACAAGATCTGGGGATTCAATTTTAAATTTCACATTAATCATTCAGTTAAACTGTAGACAAGTGCTGAAGTACATTTTTCCTTCCAGTACTTTGACTCAGATACCACTTCATATTAGACAAATGTTTTATGTTCTCTACTGAGTATTTTACATTTTCATAGGGCTAATGTCATTTTCAGTTGTAACAATCGATTGGCATAGTGTCAATGGAAATTTTTTCAGATTGAGTTTGCAGTGAGCAGACTTTTGGAAGGAACAGTGCTGACATCCAATGGATGCTCAAAGTAATACAGAGGAGAAATCTTTCAAAAAAAATGTACAGACAGTGGAATGAAGAATGAATTGTTCCTTTAAAAAAAAAAAAAAAAAAGCCATGTGGGCTGGATGTGGTAGTCCACCCCCGGAATCCCAGCGCTTTTGGATGCCAAAGTGGGAGGATCCCTTGAGCCCACAACTTCCAGACCAGCCTGGGCAACATAGGGAGACCACCCTCTACACAAAAAATAAAAAACAAAAATAAATAAAAATAAAGTTTTTAAGCCAACTTGGTGGCGTGATGGCATGCACCTCTGGTCCTAGCTACTCCCGAAACTGAGAAGGGCAGATCGCCTGAGTCCAGGAGTTCCAGTTGGAGGTTACACTGAGCTATGCTAGTACCATTGCACACCAGCCTGGGTGACAGAGAGCTTGTCTCTTAAAAAATTAAAAAGACTACTGTGTTGTAGAGGAAAGATCGCAGACTTTGAAGTCTTCTATTATAGTAAGTAGCAAAGCTACCAATTAATTATAGCAAGTTGCTATTCCATGAACCTATTTCACCATTGGTAAAAAGGGAGGGGGAAATCTACTTCACAGGGCCATAATTGCAGTTCCTTACATATTGCCTTTTTATAGTAGGCCTTTTGTAAATGTTTCATTCAAGGTGAATAAATCACAGTGGTTAAAAAAAGTGAAGAGTTAACCTCAGTGTCACTTTCCAGAGAAATTGCTATAGGCAGTGTATCTAGACAGGGATTATGCTTAACTGAGATGCACACAGTTTAACATCCGGTGTCAAACCTCGCTTCCTTCTTTGTGACCCCCCTATAGGTGTTTGCTTTTTGGACCACTAAGTAAGCCAGGCCCTGAGAATCCAAGCATGAATCCACTTCTGCCCTACTTTTAAGGATTTATAATCCATGCAGGAAAGCAGATAAGCATAATTTCTGAATAAATAAAGACAACAAAATGAAATGGATGCTGGTCAACTCTGATGGAAATTTTAAGAAAGAGACTATGCCTCTGTGGTTCCCCAGCTTCACAGAAAGAAAAAAAAAAGAAAGGTAGATGCTCAGTTAGAGTGGGGTACCTACACTTGGAAAAAACGCAAGTGTAAGTCTGCCATTCCCGTGAATCCAAGATGAATCCTGGCACAGAGTAGGTCCTCAGTTTTTGCAAAATTAATTTTGAATCTTTATCACCCTGGCCAATGCACTACCATAACTCAAATCTCACTATCTACCTTTCTATGTCAATTCCATTTTTAAAACTGTATAACCTATAGAGAAAAAAAAAAAAAAAAGCTCACCAAATCAAAAGAGAGGAAGTGCTAAGCAAATACAGGAACCAAAAAGGGTTATAGAGGCTGCCTTATGCTGTCTCATCCAGTTCCTTTGCGGTCCTCTTCTTCAGCACATGCCAAAGCTGTTCCTCACAGCCTGTGAGACAAGAGCATCTTGGATGTAGGACAATGGAAGAATTAGGTGAGTGAGGAGCTTCTTGGAGGAGAAACTCTGAGGGAGTGAAGACTTGGCTGCCATCTCCGTGTGTGGTGGGGTATACTGGTTAGACTGAGGGTAGTAATGGAAGATTTTATTTTCACTTCTCTCCTGTCCTCAGCCCTGCCAAGAGTGAAGCATGAGGAACTATGATTGTTTTGGGGAACTATGGGCTCACTGTTTGCAGTGGCAAAATAGATGGAGAGTTTGGTGCTAACCGCAAATACTTTTGGCAAATACTTTTGGACTGGATTGTGATTGAAATTGCTGTTTTATTATGGGCATTTTGCCCTTTGGAGTTCACTGGAGATCATAGGATGGCCACATAGCAAGACAATGCAGAGATGTGATTTGAGGAGGAAAAGAAAGAGCAAAAAAGGAGTTGGGGTGTTATGAGGAAGAAAAAATGGACTAAAAGTATAGGGATGAGGGATCTGTAGAGGTTGGAAAAAGGACAGAGTGGTTTCATTTGTTCCATGTTTTAGTCTTAAATCAAGAAGGCATAGCACTCTAACTCTAGTGATGTTGTTGCTAAGCTTTTTATTCAGAAGAATTCTGAAGGAAGAGATTATTATGGCCTGAAAATATGACACCTCCTTCCACTCCAAGGCAATTAAAACCAGCAGTGGAACTATTAGCCACATTATCCAGAGAGATCCTGGATTTCAAACCTTTGGAGTAATGTAAAGTTTGTCATTCTTGGGACTCATTCCATAGCCTTTGCCAACACTGTTGCCAGCATCTAACTAACATTGAGTCACTCAACTTTACCCAATTTCCAAGCTGTATTAATTCCACAGTGTCCTGGTTTGGGGTGTGGTTGGGGATGGGATATGTCAAAAGTGCAAAAAACAACAACAAAAAATATCTTGCACATTGTTACATTGTCTTAAAAAAATGGCGTGTGATTTCAAAGCTGGAGAAACAGGAAAAGTAAAGGGCAAATTACCAGGAGGCAAGAGATGTCAATGAAGTGAAAAAGGTAGTGTTTAATAACTATCAAACTGCTTTGGCGGTAAAGTCTATTTTGATACTGGGCCAGACTCTTTTTTGGACTTCCGGTAGAATCCAAATTCTTATCCTGCGTAAGTGCTGGAAGAACGTGAATTTCTGCTTGAGTTCCACTAGGGCTAGGGCCTTTTTCCTTTTTCGTTTTTTTCTTTCTTTTTTTTTTTTTTTTTTTTTTTGGCGGGGAGGACACCGAATGGCTTTCATGGCAAATAATTCAAAAGGAAACTAATACTTATTTAGTGAGTCAAGCAAAAACTAGACATTTTTACATATGTTAATGATTTTAGTGTCTGCAGCAACCCTCTGAAATAGGTATTATCCACGTCTTTTTCAGATGAGAAAACTAAGAAAAAGAAAATAACTTTTTCAATGTCATTGTCGGGAACACCTGACACCAAAACTAAGCAACAAGGTGCTCTCCTATTTTAGAAGTTTGTTGGTTCTGGTGTTCTGGCCAATGAAGTAACCCAGATTTAACAGAAATTTATGTTGTTTTGCATTTCCTGAGCAGGCTAGATGTTAGGTAAATCTTGTCCTGGAATACAGAAAGTACCAAGTAGCCTGGAAGCTAGCATTTGTGCAGATTATCCAGTTGGCTACATCTCCACAGGCTGTTGATGGCTACACTTCAACAGTTTCTTCAAATTGTCATCAGCCCAGTAACTACCCTTGAGACTTGGTGTGGATCTTTCTTCCTGCTGGCAGAGAAATTGCATCGAGGACAGGTTGGCTCAAGTGAGCAAATATTTCCTGTCTGCAGTAGTGCCTCAGAGGCTATCAGCTTGTATCCACCCAGAAGGTTTTACCTAAACCCTCATTACATAGGCATTAGGCATGATAAAGAGGAACCAGGAGCAGATTCTGCCTCCGAATGAAATCCATGCAACCCATAGAGACTCCCAAGAGACCTCACTTTATTCCTTTCATGTTAATATTGATATTATTTCATCTCCACAGTAAAAGACTACAGAGAAGAATTATAGAGTCTTCAGTCTTGTACCCACTTCCCCCGCCCCCACCCTCCAGGAATCCCATATTTGTCATACTGAAATTAGTCATCTTCAAATTACAAAATCTGGCAAAAGGCATAATAACCTCCGAGTGTTGGCGATATGCAGACTCATGAAACAGGAAGCGAAAAGCCTATAACTCATGACCCAGAAAGAAGAGTTTTGATAACTTTGGTTAGCTGGTGCTTCTGAGGGCAACTTCCTGCTCTTAGTGGTATGTTTTCCTCTCTCTTATAATCTTTATTTTAATTTTGAGCTCAGGAGGATCTTTAGCTTCTAGTTAGAGCAAAGCTTAGAAAATTGAAAAGAAAGAGGTTCTAGCTTAATTGAAAGATGCAGAACAAAAATTCAAAATTCTCAAATTTGGTGTGGGGTCTGGCTAATAAAAATCTGAGGCAAAAAGTTTTCTTTCTCTTTCTACCTTAGTTATCCTTTCTTCTGACTCTTTTTTTTTTTTTTTTTTTTTTTTTTTTTTTTGAGATGGAGTTTTGCTCTTGTTGCCCAGGCTGGAGTAAAATGGCACGGTCTCGGCTCACCGCAACCTCCACTTCCCAGGTTCAAAATATTCGCCTGCCTCAGCCTTCCTGAGTAGCTGGGATTACAGGCATGTGCCACCTTGCCTGGCTAATTTTGTGTTTTTAGTAGAGACCAGATTTCTCCATGTTGGTCAGGCTGGTCTTGAACTCCTCACCTCAGGCGATCTGCCCGCCTTGGCCTCCCAAAGTGCTGGAATTGCAGGCGTGAGCCACTGCTCCCAGCCTATTTGTACTTCTTTTTAAAAACCTTCTATTATAAAGACATTTAAATATGCAAAGGTAAAGAAAATAGTTTAATGAATTCTGATATACCCATCAACCAGTTTAAACAGTTTTTCTTTTTTTTTTTTTTTTTTTTTTTTGAGACGGAGTCTCGCTCTACCGCCCAAGCTGGAGTGCAGTGGCCGGATCTCAGTTCACTGCAAGCTCCGCCTCCCGGGTTCACACCATTCTCCTGCCTCAGCCTCCCGAGTAGTTGGGACTACAGGCGCCTGCCACCGCGCCCGGCTAGTTTTTTTTGTATTTTTTAGTAGAGACGGGGTTTCACCGTGTTAGCCAGGATGGTCTCGATCTCCTGACCTCGTGATCCGCCCGTCTCGGCCTCCCAAAGTGCTGGGATTACAGGCTTGAGCCACCGCGCCCGGCCTAAACAGTTTTTCATCAGTCTTATTTCATATATAGGCCCACCCATTCCTTTCACCGTTATAATTATGTTAAAACAATATCAGATGTCATTTTATCTGTAAATATTTTAGCACTAACCTCTAAAATAAATAAATATGTTTATACATATAACTGTAATGCCATTGCCATAACCACAACAGCCTTAATAGTAATTCCTTAATATTGTGAAATACCATTATCACACCTAAAAACTTAACAGAATTACTTAATATTATCACATATCATTATTACACTTAAACAGTACTTACTTGATATTGTTTAATGTCCAGTCAGTGTTCAATAGTCTTGATTGTTTCATTTTTAAGTAGATTTAACGATCCAAATAAAATTCATACACTGAAATTAATTATAAGTCTCTCGACTTTTTAATGCTATAGGTTCCCCCTCATCTCTTTTTTCCCGTTACAGTTATTCATTTGCCCTAAAGTTTAGTTCAGTTTGCTTATCTCTAAAATGGTACATAAAAGTCAACATTTTTGAGAAATGAATGATTATGAAAGCTCTGTAGATTTCATTTGTTTAAAAAAAAAAAAGGATTAGATCTCTTCTAATGCCATTAAGAAATATTCATTCCTCCAAAATCTAAAATAAATGAAAAATCTGGGTTTTTTTAAATGACCTGTGAAGTTTATTTTCCTTATGTGAGAACTTCAGATGTAGACAGGTCCTTAGATATAATATAATTCTGTGTTTAAAGTTGGAAAACTATAACGTGTGGTAAGAAATCTGCTAGAGATCCACTAATGGGTATTGAGCCATAATTTGAAAAATACTGTTCTAATCCAATTGCCTTGTTATGTAGATGAGGAAACTGCATCAGAGAAGGACATGACATGCTCAAGATAACCCAGGAATACGTCTAAGACAGGAGACTGGAACTTCTAACTTTCAGTTACTGCAGGGGCTAGGGATCAGATAGCCCAGATTCAAGTCCTGGTTCTGCACTCATGAGCTTAAGCAAATTATTTTTGTCTCTTTCTTGTGATCTACCAAATAAAGACAATAATATCATCTGCCTCAAAGTGTTAGGATGAGTAAATGAAATGTGTACACTCCTGAGCACAGTGCCTGGCATGTGTTACTTTTTATTATTATTTGTTTCATTATAACAGATAGGTACTAGTAAAAAAAAAAAAAAAAAAAAAAAAAAAAAAAAAAAAAAAACTACGAGAGTAACAAATCCCAACTATTTAAATTGCAACATCTTACTTGATTTTGTAATATCTCAATTTTCTCCCCATTTTTTCTCTCCACACCCTAAAAGACAGAATACTTATACCTTGCTTTGAGAATTTTGTTATGTGCTCAGGATAATTGTTAAGATTTAAGAAAAAATATCATTAGGATTAAGAATAAGTGTTATTTCCCTTGTATGTTTTGAAAAATGATGATATAATTGCTTGTATTTTTCTGATGGAAAAAAGCATTTAGGATTTTTTTCTTTCTTTTGTCTTTTTTTGTCTGTTTTTTTTTTCTTCTTCTTCTTTTTTGGAGACAATGTATCACTCCTTTGGCCCAGGCTGCTGAAGTGTGGTGGTGTGATCTTGACTCAACGCAGGCTCACCTAGGCTCAGGTGATCCTCCCACCTCAGCCTCCCGAGTAGCTGGGACCACAGGTGCACGCCACCATGCTGGGCTGACTTTTTCATATTTTAATACAGACTGGATTATGCTATGTTCTGGAACTCCTGGGCTCAAGGGATTCTCCACCTCAGCCTTCCAAAGTGCTGAGATTACGGGCATGAGCCACTATACCCAGCCCAGTTTTATTTTTTCTAATTAGGGATATTTGTGGGCAGTCTACCCTAAATGAATGATGAAAATTAATACCTGTAGTATAAAAAATCAAATTATAGCATGAGACTCTGAAATTGAATGCAACCGTAGAAAATAAGAAAAAAACCACAATTTATGGAGGCATTAAACATTTCTTGATAGAATTCACCACATTCTTGAAGTGAAATAAGGAATAAGGGAAAGTATTTGAAAATAGCCATAACTGAAGAAAAGAAGGAGATGAATGTGGGCACCGTGAAGATACTTAAGGAGAAAATGACTTTAGAGACTTAAATATTCTCTGTCATGATTCTCTTACTTCTTATGGTGTAGATGCCTTATTGGAGGAACTGGAACGCTCCACCCTTCAGGACAGTGATGAATATTCCAACCCAGCTCCTCTTCCCCTGGATCAGCACTCCAGAAAGGAGAGTAACCTTGACGAGACTTCAGAGATCCTTTCTGTTCAGGATAACACAAGTCCCTTGCCGGTAACTTTTCATTTATTATAGTCCTTAAATATGGATGTTTGAATGCATTTCTTAAAATTAATTGTATCCCACATAAAATGATATGAAAGAAGAATAATATATCCAAGAAAGAGAAAAAATAATGCCTCAATGTTCATCTAAAGATGTTTTTGGAAAGAGGAGGAGAATTGAGAAAATCATCACAGAGGAATGAGTTTGAGCTTTTGAGAACTAATTTTTTTTTTTTTTTTTTGAGACAGTCACACTCCATCTCGAAAGCTGGAGTGCAGTGGCATGATCTTGGCTCACTGTAACCTTCACCTCCCAGGTTCAAGTGATTCTCCTGCTTCAGCCTCCCAAGTAGCTAGGATTACAGGCATGCACCACCACGCCTGGCTAATTTTTGTATTTTTAGTAGAGATGGGTTTCGTCGTGTTGGCCAGGCTGGTCTCGAACTCCTGACCTGAAGTGATCTGCCCGCCTCGGCCTCCCAAAGTGCTGGGATTACAGGCATGAGCCATCGTGCCCGGCCAAGAACTAAATTTTTTCTAATGAGCGCATGGTGACAGGCAGAGTATTGTCTGATTCACTGGGGATATTCTGTTACTGTGGGGTCATCAGAGATGCATGTTGCTGTTTGACTGGAATGGTACTCAGGCCAGAGATCACCGAGGAAGGCCAGGTGGCAGCTTAGACAAGTCTTCTCAGGGTGACTTTTTAGGGTCACCACTTCCCAGGTCTTATTTTCTGCTGAATAGATTAGGAAATTCAATTATTAGTTTACACGGAGATGATGAAGCTCTAGGGAACCAACTGAAGCTAACCAAACTGACAAGTGATTATATATATATATTTTAAAAACCTAGGGCAGGTGCAGTGGCTCAGGCCTGTAATTTCAGCAGCTTGGAAGGCTGAGGCGGGAGGATCACTTGAGGCTGGGAATTTGAGACCAGCCTGGGCCATATGGTGAGACCCCCATCTCTACGAAAAATTAAAAAATGAGCAGGGTGTGGTGACACGTGCTTGTGGTCCCCGCCACTCGGGTGGCTGAAACAGGAGGATCGCTTAAGCCCAGGTGGTCGAGGCTGCAGTGAGCTATGATTGCACCACTCCATCCCAGCCTGGGTGACAGAATGAGAGCTTGTCTCAAAAAACAAACAAAAAACAAAAACACAGAACTTAGAAATCAAATTTATTAATTTATGGTTACAGTTAAAGCAGTCAAGCAAAGCAGCTGTATTTACTCATATATGCATTCTCTTCCTATGGATAAGTCTATATGGACGTACGTTATAATTAAAAGGTTGCTTGATGAGAATGGAATTAGTGTAAGATGAATTAAGTAGATGCTCTTCATAGCTGGTAATTTTGTACTATGATGTGTTGATTCGTCATTGTTCCCTATATGAAATAACCAGAAGCACAGACCTGAAATTTGAGCTCAGGGGTGGTTTACCCCCTAACTATTCTTTTCTCCAAACACATACACAGTTTTAAGGATATGAATTTGTCTCTCTACTAGGGAACCATTGTCTTTGTTCTCAATGTTAGATTATAGCTGTAGGCTCCTAAGTGGTCTCCTGCCCTTTCCCCCGCTACAGTCTGTTCTCAAGCAGCCAGGGTCACCTTTAAAAACTAAAGTCAGACCCAGTCATTCTTCTACTCAAAACCCCACAATGACTCCCTATCTCATTTGGAGTAAAAGCCATAGTCTTACGTCGATCTTTCTGGGGTGACCATAAATCCTGGTTTACCTGAGACAGTCCTGGGTTTATGCTTGTTTTTGTCACATCCTATTAACTTTACTTTTTACCCCAGATTTGCAATTTTATTTAAAGTTTTCTTATCACTATTTGCATTAAGTAAGCCAGTATGGCTTAACAGACCTCCTTCCAGCTTCTTCCATGGTCTCCTCTAGCAGTGTATAGAACACATATTCAGTGAACAGTGCTCTTTTTTTTTTTTTTTCCCTGAGATGGAGTCTCTTTCTGTCGCCCAGGCTGGAGTGCAGTGGCGCAATCTTGGCTCACTGTCATTGCTGCCTCCCAGGTTCAAGTGTTTCTCCTGCCTCAGCCTCCTGAGTATCTGGGACTACAGGCATGCACCACCATGCCCAGCTAATTTTTGTATTTTTATTAGAGACAGTGTTTCACCATGTTGACTAGGCTGGTGTTAAACTCTTGACCCCAGGTGATTTGCCTGCCTCAGCTTCCCAAAGTGCTGAGATTACAAGCATGAGCCATTGTGCCCAGCCAAATTCTGATTTAATTTTGGTTGAATGCAAAAGATGGCTAGTGATAACTTGTCTTTTTTCTTGATTCCGTTCAGATGAAACCTAGCTAGCATCAACCGTTCAAGAATTATATGCAGGTGCTGGCTGTTAAAGCTAAGAGCTCAAGCACAAGTAGTCAGAGGTAGCTAACTCTTCTGATCTTCGGTGGTAGCAGAAACATTTCTGAGGCTTTTCCCCCTGCTGGCCACTTGGCAAACCACCACTCGTGCCCTCCCATGGTCGTGTGGTGGGTGGCCTGTGAGATGCATGGAACCTCCTCAGAGTCAGTAGAAAATGGGAGAAATTGTGGCTTAATGTCATACAAATTTTAGGAAATAGAGGCTAAGTAATTTTGCCATAGAGTATAGTGTAACCTAATTGTTTTATTAAAGCAGTTTTGTTATTATTTGTATATGTGAAGCTCTATTTGTTTCATTATATGATAATGCCATTTTCATTTTACAATTTTACAATAAACCCTTTCAGCAGTTAGCTGAAAACAAAACCAAAACAAAACGCACATGTTTAATTGTCTCAAGAAAGCTGATAACGAATATGCAACATGTGGAAAATATTTGTCAATATTTACCATGCACCATACAGGCTCACTATCCCTTTGAAAACCAGAAGGTACAAATATGGTGAAGAAGCTTTGGCATCTATTTCCAAAGTTAATAATTTAAGAAGAACATGCCTTAAAATGACTTCAACATGGCAGCTGCTGGAGGCCTATGTATATATCATTGTGAAGCACACTTTCGCATTAGTATCAAATAATTCACAAATTAATTTTGCTCATCTTCAATTCCACATTTTCTTGTCCTTGTAAGTAAGCTGGTAATAATTAATGAGTGATTTTCCTTTGCAAACCTTCAAATAATGTTTTTTATAATAGTGTCATTAAAGGTCTCAGTTCAAAAATGTATTAATTCCGAAATGTTTCAATTTTGTTTTTTATCTAATTCAAATAATCAAAATAAAATATGTGAGAATTTATTTCCTAGTCAAAAAGTGAAACATCTGACATTGTTAATGCCACTGTAAATTTAGTTGTAAAGCTCACCATTGAAGATAAACTGTTGTTTTGTTGTAAGAATAGGAATACAAATGTTAATAGAGCATGCATTGCGATAAAATATTCTTACCAAGTTAACAAGCTATGGAGCAGAAATGTACTTGGAATTGGTTGTAATGTGCACAAAATTTGTGACTGCATTCAAACAAGCTGCGGTATTCTGTCAGTCAAAATAGAAACTAAAATTGTCAAAATTTATAAATATAAATAAATACACACACACAGATTATATAACTGATCTACAAAACTTTTCTGACAGAAGCTGATATCAAATACTACCATGCAAGGAAACATTTCAGAATTACTATATGTATATTCCTGTCTGTGTTGCATGTCGTCAATTGGATTTCGGGAATGCCTGAGCCTTTGAAAAACCACTTTGTAAAGCAACCCAAATTTAGATTGCATTATGTTCAAGACCAGTTGAAAATTTATGATCGATTACTCAATGAATGTAGCATGGAAATTCAGCCTTTGAAGCTTTTAGCAAGTTACAATTATGTAAAATAAGGCTTGCAAAGGAAGAAGCTCAGATTTCCCCCTACAAAAGCCAAAAAGGAATTGAACAAATCAAAAGATGAAAGCAGATATGGTTTAATTATCTAATTTGACAATTGTGCTTCAGAAAAATCTTTGATGTATTTTGAGTTCTAATTTTATCTGCATAAATTTTTATTCTCCACCAAAATGGAGAAAAATTGTGAAAGTCTATGATTTTGCAATATCTAGATTTGGCAAAATGTTAAAACAATCACAGATATAGACAACTTGAAAGTTTTATCTTGTAAGAAAATTATTGAACAAAAGTGCTTTGAATGAAGGTAGAAAGACAGCACCTATGATGACATTGGCCTGAAATATTTACATATTTTAATATAAAAAATGAAAAGATTCTTCATTTAGCAGAACTTACAGGTTCATCAGTATCTAGAGAAGAAATGTGTTCTCTGTTAAAAACATTACAGTCTACAGTGAAGCATCAATTAAAGTTGTCCACAATTTCAAATATATTAACCATAAAATGAAATTTTAAAAAAAGATTGCAGTTTTGTAAAAATAATAACTGGGTTTTTTTAAAAAATGGAAAAAAACGCATGTTCCTGAAAAATGTCCACATCACAATGCTAGGGACAATAATATCTAAATAACCAATTAAGGTATGTGAATACATATCAAGAATAATTATCTGTACCATTTAAAAATATTCAGATAATCTTTTTTTTTTTTTGAGACAGAGTGTCACTCTGTTGCCCAGGTTGGGGTGCTGTGGCGCAATCTCAGCTCACTGCAACCTCTGCCTCCTGGGTTCAAGCAATTCTCCTGTCTCAGCCTCCCGAGTAGCTGGGACTACAGGCACCCATCACCATACCCAGCAAATTTTTTTGTATTTTTAGTAGAGACGGGGTTTCACTATGTCTGGTCACTTAAGATGAGACAGGTCACTATCTCTGGTCTCAAACTCTCCTGACCTCTAATGATGTGCCTGCCTCGGCCTCCCAAAGTACTGGGATGGTAGGCGTTAGCCACCATGCCTGGCCAATATTTTTTTAAAGTTGCTTGAATGTTCACAAGTTTGTATCACTTTAAGATATTTCAGGAAATTTTTATTTTGAAAATAAATTTTGGATAGAATTATCTTATAGCTCCACTAATATAATAAGACCAAATTCAGGTCAATAAACGTATTTTTTTTTTTGAGATGGAGTCTCACCCTGTCACCCAGGCTGGATAGAGTTCAGTGGTGCAATCTTGGCTCACTGCAACCTCTGCCTCCCGGGTTCAAGTGATTCCCCAAGCCTCAGCCTCCTGAGTAGCTGAGATTACAGGTGCGCACCACCACTCCCAGCTAAATTTTTGTATTTTTAGTAGAGACGGGGTTTCACCGTGTTAGCCGGGATGATCTCGATCTCCCGACCTCATGATCTGCCTGCCTCAGGTGCCCAAAGTACTGGGATTACGGGCGTGAGCCACCGTGCCCAGCCAATAAACACATATTTTAAAAATGATATAATATGACTACTTTTGGAACCCCTTTTCTTTCTAAAAAATATCCCAGTCTGAGCATTTGGTGACGTGGCCACCTCATCTGCATGATTTGGCCCCTTCACTTGCTGCCCCTGTGTCCCTGGTTCACTCTGCTCAGGCCACACTGTCCTTCTCGTGTGTGGTTCCACAGAAGCTCCAGGTGCTTTTCCTGATGGCCTTTCCACCTGGATCATGTGACCCCAGATATTTGCTTTCTTTCCTCACCTCCTATATATAAGTCCTTGCTCAAGCGTCCTCTTCTCAGTGAGTCCTTCCCTGGTCAGTATATTTATAATTGCTGTCTCCCCCCCACTTCCCATCTTCTATCCAAAAGATTAATTTTGCATATTAATTTCTTTATTATCTGTTTTGCACCACCGGAATGTAAACTGCAGGGCTTACAGTTTTGATTTGATTGTTTTGCTTTTTGACTGCTACATCCTCAGTCCTGGCACATGACAGGCCCTCAATACATATTTGTTCAATAAATAAATGAATTGCCGGCCAACCACCTTTTAGATTCACATGTTATTTCTTTTCATATGTCAAGTTTAATAACATTATAGTGTCCCCCTAGGCACCATCCTGTTTAGTTAAAGGAGCTTAGCTCTGACCCATTTTATTTGTTTTATGGTTCTAATCTAAGGAGGATCAACTACTCTATTTCGGTGGTTTTTAGGCAAGAAGGGGCTGCCAGTGTTTGTTCATATGCCAACTACTCTGTTTAGAATTTGGCTTTTCTTTGTGGGCTGGCTGGTAATTCCCCTGGCTTGTGAAAGAAGAGCTCATAGATATGCCACTTGTCAGTCCCCTTTAAAAGCTACGAACATCTATTAACTATGGGTATTATTAAGCCTCAACATTCTGATAACAAAAATTTATTCTTTGCTCTTCTCTTGTCACTTACATATTTTAGGCGCAGCTCGTGTATACCACCAATATCCAGGAGCTCAATGTCTACAGGTATTTTTTTTTCTATTAAATGCTTTCAAAAATTAAAGTTAGTAGATAATTGTTATCAATCTTTGTTTGGGTGATAATTTGTTTTGCAAGTGTTTATTATTAGAACTCCCATATCATCCTCCTCTTTCCGTAGTCTTTGAACATTGGTAGAATTCTGCAAAGCTGACTTGACAACTTCTCAAGGTGCCTGGCTTCTGGAGGGGTTGTCTAGGCTAGTGGGCCCTGCTATGTCCGTTACCACCTAAAAAAGTGTAAATACTCCCAGAGTTACCACAGATGTTTTGTCCACACTATTCCAGATGTTATGCTTCAGTTTCCTGAAAGATAAAACACACCTGAAGAAACGTCAGCAAGATTCTAGCAATGTCAAAGCTAGGATGAGGGTTAAACTAAGACAGTGGGTCTCCATGGCCAACTGATGAGTATTTACTTTTTCTTTCCATATTTGCTCAAAATTTATATAATGGGTAGAGGGATTTCCTTTTATGAGAAGTTCCATATTGAAACAGATACACTTACTAAATCATTTCTCCTGGCTAAAGCAGAATTGGCAGTCTGAAAAAATAAAAAGGTTAATTTACTTATTCTCTCCTTAGTTATAGCTTGCAATTTTTAACATCAGACAACTTTCTGGAAAACAAATTAAAGGGCATAAAATATAGATAGTAAAGATTCATGCTTGGGAAAGAGTGCTAGACCACACCTTATTTGGTTTCAGGATTGCAGTCAGTAGTGCACACATGCAAGGCAAAAATAAGGCAAGAACTGTGCTACAAGAAGGTTTCTTAAAACTTCCCTCTTAAAGATGGTTTTTACTTTGGTGAAGGTGAGTTCAATTTATTGATACATATTGCCAGTTTGTTCTAGTTCCAAGGATGTTGCCAGGTGAGAATTCCTCCTAGTCCTTACCCAGTCCCTGAAACCCCAATGAAAAATAAAAACAAAGCAAAACAATAACAAAAAGTGGCTGGCACACAATAGGTTCTCAGTAAATATTTGGTTTCTTAAATCTAGGAAACCGAGACTCCAATAGAAATGCGAGTGAATGCATGAACATATAACATGAAAACTAGCCCAACCAACAGCCTGTATATCTGGCACTGTGATTAATTGATGCTCTGCCAATACTAACTTATTGACACTCTCTTCCTCATAGTATGGGCCTTTCTGGCCTATTTCCCATGATTTCCTCCTTCTCTTGCTCTATATTCCAGGGGAGCTGACCCCTTGGGTTTTCCAGGCTCCAGGATCCGTTGGTCCTCATTGTCTTCAACCAATGGGAGGCACTGTGGAAAGACTGCAGGATAAAAAGCAATGAAATCCAGGGCATTTCCCCGCCAAATCGCTCTATTTCCACAGGATCTCTTGTCAGCAGCTTTATCTTCTTTATGACTTCAGCTGGAGCACAACAGGTCTGCTGTGGTTTCAGCTTCTGCCTGTTGACTTGGGCCCTAGTTCTGGTAACTTTTCCTCTTTTCTTTGTCCCTTTGGCTTAGGGGTAGTAGTGACTTCTGGGTTACTCAGTGTCTTCTGTTTTGCTTCTTAGCTCTCCCCTCACCTATGTAATCAAGTTTCTGGACTAAATTCTTTCTGTGTACTCATGTAGTTTGTGTTTTCCTGACTGGCTTTTGAGGTACTCCCCATTACTGAATGATACTTGCTGTGTAGGCAGGCCTCTGTGGGAGAGTGGCATAAAATCTAGGTGACCTAGTAAATATGTAATAGATAGATGCACATCCCTGAGACTGGTGTCACTCTGAGCTGGCAAGAATACCGTATAAATGGGATATTAGACACACAAACTATATTCCTGCATTCTGTTTCTTCTATTTACTCTGGCTTGCTTAAATGAACTAAACATTGCTTTTTAACATACCTTGAAAGTATTTTCAATACTAGATCTGAATATAACAATGGAATAACATTTCTACTATAGTTACATATCAATAGCAACATGAGCAATAATTTAGAAATGTATCTTTTCCATAAACAAAAATAATTCTGCTAATAATCGAGAGGAACAAGTCATAAAAATATAACAGAGAAATAAGTAGGGGAAAAAAACTCAGCACAGTGAAGCCCCTTGCTTCAGTCTGGATTCTTTGAGATGTATCTTTTGTGATTTGTGTTACTGAAATCTCTGAGCAATGAAGTAAGTTGCTGCTGATGACATAGCCAAGCATCTTTACTATCTTCAAAAGGTCAGGGAAGGAATCAAAGGCTCTTCTCTTTTCAGGAATATTTCCTGCAGCAGGCACTTTAATTTGTAATCATTAACTCTTCAAGGTCTCTCATTTCTTATGTAGAATTTTATACTGTTTACTCAATAACTGTTGGAGTATTATAACAATGATCTGTTTCCCTTTCTACACTGCACTAGGACTCTAGTTAAAAACCAGTGGGAATTCTTTGAAAAAGCACAAATTTGCCCCAACTGTGAGATGGGACGGTTTTTAGGAATATACAAGCCCTGCTAAGAAACTGCATTTATTCTACATTTGGGCACAGGGCAGCAGAATGTGTTCACAGTCCTGCTGCCTTTTGTATCCCCAAGCCATTTGCCTGTGGCAGCACCTACCAAGGGATTATGACTGACCGAGCTGTGAGAAGAAGCTCCACTGTACCTTCTTGGAAACATACTTGACCATTTTTGCTCTCAGATTAAAATAAAAAATCTTGCATCTAGTAGAGGGCCGTGTTGTACCTAAAAGATAAATCTTTTATCTTAAGAGATAATCCATTTTCCTCTTATATTTTCCTTGTTGTTAAATAATCAAAAATAAGTGAACATGAGACATGTCGTATCCAAAAGATAATCTTTTCTTTTTAAGAGAGAAAAGTATCCACTTTTCTTCTACTTTTTTCCTGGCTGGTAAATACATAAAGATAAGTAGTAAGTGTGTGTTTTCATTTTTGAAAGTATATTTAGTGAAAGACAGAATATTTACTTTTATTTATGGCTTTGCATCTTTGTGCAGATGAGAGAGAAAAGGCTTGAGTGGTCGTGAGATAGAGGGTTTTGGTTAGGTGGGTTGTTAGCTAAGCTTTGTTGATTAATGTTGATTACAAACATGATTCCACAGTCAGTTACCTTTTTATTCCTTTTGACCCAGTGATTTCACTTCTTAAAATTTACTCTATATAAATGATCAAACATGGGTGCAAATATTTGTTTAGCAGTATTGACTATAATAACGACAGAAAACAATCTAGGTGTCCAACAATAAATTATTGGTTTAATAAATTGTATAATACATTATATATTTGAAAACCATATAGCCTTTAAACATTATTTTTTTTTTTTTTTAATTTTATTTATTATTATTATACTTTAAGTTGTAGGGTACATGTGCATAACGTGCAGGTTTGTTACATATGTATACTTGTGCCATGTTGCTGTGCTGCACCCATCAACTCGTCATTTACATCAGGTATAACTCCCAATGCAATCCCTCCCCCCTCCCCCCTCCCCATGATAGGCCCCGGTGTGTGATGTTCCCCTTCCTGAGTCCGAGTGATCTCATTGTTCAGTTCCCACCTATGAGTGAGAACATGCGGTGTTTGGTTTTCTGTTCTTGTGATAGTTTGCTAAGAATGATGGATTCCAGCTGCATCCAAGTCCCTACAAAGGACTCAAACTCATCCTTTTTGATGGCTGCATAGTATTCCATGGTGTATATGTGCCACATTTTCTTAATCCAATCTGTCACTGATGGACATTTGGGTTGATTCCAAGTCTTTGCTATTGTGAATAGTGCTGCAATAAACATACGTGTGCATGTGTCTTTATAGCAGCATAATTTATAATCCTTTGGGTATATACCCAGTAATGGGATGGCTGGGTCATATGGTACATCTAGTTCTAGATCCTTGAGGAATCGCCATACTGTTTTCCATAATGGTTGAACTAGTTTACAATCCCACCAACAGTGTAAAAGTGTTCCTATTTCTCCACATCCTCTCCAGCACCTGTTGTTTCCTGACTTTTTAATGATTGCCATTCTAACTGGTGTGAGATGGTATCTCATTGTGGTTTTGATTTGCATTTCTCTGATGGCCAGTGATGATGAGCATTTTTTCATGTGTCTGTTGGCTGTATGAATGTCTTCTTTTGAGAAATGTCTGTTCATGTCCTTTGCCCACTTTTTGATGGGGTTGTTTGTTTTTTTCTTGTAAATTTGTTTGAGTTCTTTGTAGGTTCTGGATATTAGCCCTTTGTCAGATGAGTAGATTGCAAAAATTTTCTCCCATTTTGTAGGTTGCCTGTTCACTCTGATGGTAGTGTCTTTTGCTGTGCAGAAGCTCTTTAGTTTAATGAGATCCCATTTGTCAATTTTGGCTTTTGCTGCCGTTGCTTTTGGTGTTTTAGACATGAAATCTTTGCCCATGCCTATGTCCTGAATGGTACTACCTAGGTTTTCCTCTAGGATTTTTATGGTATTAGGTCTAACATTTAAGTCTGCCTTTAAACATTATTTTGGCAGGTAATTCAGGACAGACAGCACAAACTTTGCAGTTTGCAGGCCCAAGCTCTTTGTTACTTGCCAACTGTATTATGTACAAAAAAGTTTTTAACTTCTCTAAGCCCCAATTTTTTCATTTGGAGGTGACAATACCTAGCTCTTAAGGTTGTCATTATAAAAGATTTAAAGAGAACCTGTGTAAAGCTCTGCATGGAGTGTCAGGCATAGTGTAGACAGACATTCAATAAATGCTATCTATTATGGTTGCCGAAGATAGAAAAATGTTTGCATAAGAGTAGGAAAAATGTATAATTTGAGTTTTCTAAAATTACACACAATCATAGTTAAGTGTAATGGTATCAGCCAAAACGTCCAGAGTAATTGCCTCCTGAAAAGGGGATTACATGTGTTTAAAATTTTTTCTTTATATTTCTCTGTATTTTTCAAATGTTCTACACTTAACATGTATTAATTTCATATTTTAAAACAATTTTAAATAGAAACCTCTATACCATGACTGTATTTGTGTACTTTACTGAAGGTTGTTTGTAGAACCATTATGTGTGTGTGTGTGTGTATATAACTGAGATATACAGGTGAATTGCACTACTGATGTCTCATCTGACACCTCCACTACTTCATCTGTTGACCATGTGTATTAGCTATTTTCCTAGTATAGATGACCTGTGTTTTGTTTTATTTTAAAAATATAACTTAAGATACAAAACTATTTCATAAACTCATGTGCATAAACAGTCGCAGATTTTGGAAATGTATACATAGGGTGAAAAGTGAGACCACCCCGCTTAGAGTCTTTCCTCTCACCAACTCGTTACCAGCTCCACGGGTAACTGCTGTCAGGTTCTTCTCCTTACAGACTTATGTGTGTGCATATTCACACTTATGTACATGGGCTTATAAATTTACATAAATGAAAGTATATTTTTTCTTTCTTTTTTTCTTTAATTTGAGACAGGGTCTCTCTCTATTGCCCAGGATGGAGTGCAGTGGTGTTATTTTGGCTCACTGCAACCTTGACCTCCTGGGCTCCAGTTATCTTCTCATCTCAGCCTCCCAAGTAGCTGGGACCATAGGCACGTGCCACCACACCCAGCTAATTTTGAAATTTTTCATAGAGATGGAGTCTTCCTGTGTTTCCCCGGCTGGTCTTGAACTCCTGGGCTCAAGCAGTCCTCCTACCTCAGCCTCCTGAAGTGCTGGGATTACAGACGTGAGTGACTGCACCAGACTGGAAGTGTAATTTTCATATTGATCTGGGCTTTTGTTTTTTTACGTTAACAATGTATGTTGAAAGTCTTTCTTAGTTCACATAAATCTATGGCTGCTTAGCAGTTGCATGTTATTCTACAGCATGGATGAGCCATAGTTTATTTTCCTTTAGCTCTGTTGGTTTATTTCCAATTTGCTCATAGAAACTGTACCCTAATAAATGTCCTTGCATATATATTTATATATATATGTCCAATTTTTCTGTAGGATAGATTCTTAGTAGCAAAATCGCTGAATCAAGTGGTATATGCATCTGAAATGTTGATAGACACTGCCTTGCAAAAGTGTTTATAAATTTACTTAACCACCTATGGTATATATAAATGTGTATGTGTATATATATATATAAAATTCATATTTTGCCAACACTGCATATTATCCCTCTTTTAAAATTTCAACTGATAGGTAAATATTGGCATCTCATTGCTTTAAATTGCCAATTTAAAGATTAATGAGGTTGAAGTATTTTTATATAGTAATAAACATTTGAGTTTCTTTTTCTGAAACCTGCTTTTTAAAAGAATCCTTAGCTCAGGTTTCTATTTTTCGAAATTATTTATAGATTTCTTTAAAATCTTGAATGTTATGTTTTAAATATTTGTTTATATTTAAGTTTTGTGAACTTAGCTGTATCAGTTTGTTTTTTCATTTTTGACATGACTTCAGAATATTGTGTCCGTCTTAGGAAAGCCTTCATTACCCCAAATTGTAAAATATATTCTTCATTTTTTTATTATCATTACATTTAAAAATATTTGTATCTATCTTTAATTTGTCTCAAATGTATTCATGTATATGGTGTGTTGGGGATCCATATTTATTTTGTCCCAAATAGGTTGTTATTCATTGAGTGGAGTAGTCTGTTTTGGATGATTTGAAATGCCACATTGATCATATAGGAAGTTCTTTTAGGTGCAGGAGCCTGTTTCTGGGTTTTCTAATCTACTCCTTTGACCTATTTGTTTTTTATCTTTATTTTTATCTTTTTCTTCTTCCTTTCCTTTCCTTTCTTTTCTTTCTTCTCTTTTTTTTTTTTTTTTTTTTTTTTTGTTTGTTTGTTTTTTTGACAGGGTCTCATTCTGCTTCTGTTGTCCAGGCTGGCATGCAGTAGTGTGATCACAACTCACTGCAGCCTTGGCCTTCTGGGCCAAAGTGATCCTCCTGCCCCGGCGTCCTGAGTAGCTGAGACGACAGGTGTGTGCCACTATATCTGACTGATTTTTAAATTTTGGTAGAGACAGGGTCTCCCTATATTGCCCAGGCTGGTCTTAAACTCCTGGGCTCAAGCAGTCCTCCTGCCTCAGCTTCCCAGAGGGATCACAGGTATGAACGATCACACCCAGCACTATCTATTTTTTTTTTTACCAACATCATACAAATTTAATTATTGTTACTCTATAAGACACCACATCTATCAAGACAAATATTCCCTCCTGTTTTTTTTTTCTTTAAAACTTTTAATTTTTATAGAGACCAGGTGTCTCTCATGTTTCCTAGGTTGTTCTCAAACTCCAGGTCCCAAGTGATTCTCTTACCTGGACCTCCCAAAGTGCTGGGACCACAGGTGTGAGACACCACACACCCCTCCTATTTTTTTTTTTTTTTCAAAATTGTCTTGAGTGTTCTATCCCATAAATGTTAACATCACCTTACTAATTAGCTTCAATAATTATGTCAGAATTTTTATGTGAATTACATTGAATTTACAATTTAATTAGGGGAAACACGTAATATTTATCTTCATTTATGTAGGCCTTTTCTAAAAATACATTTTATTGTGCATATTTAAGGTGTACAATATTATGGGAATGAATAGTTAGTAAAATGGTTACTATAGTGAGGCAAATTAACATAGTTATTATCTCACACCGTTACACATTTTTGTTTGTTTGTTTTTGTGGCAAGAACAGCCAAAATCTACTCATTCAGCAGGAATCCTAAATACAACAATTTCATTACCGATAGTTCTTATGTTGTACATTAGATCTCTAGGCTTGTTCATCTTACATATCTGCTACTTCATATTCTCCAGCCTACACGTCCCCATTTTCACTCCCTTTCCTGGCCCTCATCACCGATATATCTGCATATTTGACCTTTTTAAATAACAAAAACAATTCCACCTATAGGTGAGATCATGCAATATTTTCCTTTCTTATTTAACTTAGTATAATGTTCTTCCAATTCATCAGTACTATGACAAATAGCAGGATCTCCTTTTTTTTTTATGGCTGAATAATATTCTGCTGTGTTTGTGTGCATATTTCACAATGTCTTTATTCCATTGGTGTCCATTCACTGATGGACGCTTAAGTTGTTTCCACCTCTTGGCTATTGTGAATAATGCTGCAATGAACATAAGAGTGCAGATATCTTTACGAAGTGGTAATTTCATTTATTTTGTGTGTGCCCAGAAGAAGGATTCCTGTGTCAAGTGGTATTTCTATTTTTAATTTCTTTAGAAACCTCCATATTATTTTCTATAATGGCTGTATCAATCTACATTCCCACCAACAGTGTATAAGTGTTCTTTTTTCGCCATACCCTGGCCAACATTTGCCATCTTTTGACTTTTTGAGAATAGCTATCTGTTTGTGAGTGGTATCTCATAATAGTTTGATTTGCATTTCCCTGATGATTAATGGTGTTGAATACCTTTTCATATACCTTTTGGCCATTTTTATTTCTTCTTTGGAGAAACATCTATTCAGGTCCTTTGCTCATTGGTTAATTGGATATGTGGATCTTCCTTTATGTCTGCCAATGGTTTTTCTTCATAGAATTCTTACACATTTTTGGTTAAATATATTATTGATATTTTATAACTTTTGTTAGAATTGTGAGCAGGTTCTTTTTTTCTCATTGGATTTTCAAACTGCTTATTGATGATCAGTAGGAAAGAGGCTGCTTCATTTTATTCTTGTATCTAATCACCACCCTGATCTTTTTTATTCATTCCAATGGTTGTTCAGTCGTTTATCTTACATTTTCCTGGGAAGTTATTATACCATCTATTTTAAAAGAAAGAATGAGGATGTGCTGCCTTTTTTCAACTATATAATCCTCTTATTTTACTTTTAAATGTGTTTGATAATGTATTCTAGAATAATGTTGAAGATTGCCAATGATAATAGGATCTATGTCCAACTTACCTCTTAATTAGAAATCTGCTTAATATTTGACTATCAATTATGAGGCTTGCTGTAGATTTCTTATGGAAACATTTTATCAGTTTATAGACTTTTTCTTATTTTTCTTGATATTCAACAACAGGAAGTGTTGTTAAATTTGTCTTCCACTGCTTTTTCAGCACATATCATTGTGTTTATAAAGCTTTTCTCCTATTTGTTAATGAATTATATTAATCTTTTTCCTAATTTTGAACTATTTTTGGATGACCAGTATAAACACCACCTAGCCATGACTTTTTAAAATTTTTTATGTCTTTTTAAAAAAACACGTTTCAACTAATTTTATTTAACCTTCTCTCTCTCACGCATGCACATCATTTTTTTTATTTTAAAAAGTTTCTGGGCTATATATAGAATGAAATAATGTTCTATATTTTTCTATGTATTTGGAAATTTTATACAACGATACCCCCAAAACTGTCAGTTTTTTTTTATTTCTTGTTTTCTATTTCATTAATTTATGTGTTTATTCCTTCTGTTCAATTATTTTAGATTTTTCTGAGACTCTTGATTTGGAAGTTTTGTTTATTTCTGATCTTCCTCATTTTTTAATATCACACTTAAGGCTATTTATATATTTTCTTCTCAATAATATTTAGCTTTCAACTCCCAAAGATGTGTGTGTGCGTGTATGTGAGTGTGTGTGTGTGTGTGTGTGTGTGTTTTCATTGCTATTTCTATCTGGTTTGAAATTCAGTTTAATTTTTTTTATCCCAAGAATTATTTACAAGTGCTTTGTTTTTTCTTAAGTGGATAGTTTTTATGATTAATTCGTACTTCTATTCACTCCAATCTAAGAATATGGTCTATATGATGTATTTTAAAAAATTTATTGAGCTTTACTTTGTTTCCTCACATATGGTTAATTTTACTAACGATTATGCAGATACTTGAATAGAATCCGTAATCTGTTTATTGGGTACAAAGTTTTATTTATTTATAATTTACTTACAATTATATGAATATGAAATCATCATCATATATATTATCTAAACTTTCTGCACCAGAGATTTGCAAACTTGTTCTGTAAAGAGGCAGATGGTAAGTTTGTTAGGCTTCATGGACTATAAAGTCTTTGTAGCAACTACCTAACTGTGCAGAAAAGCAACTATAGACAGTAACTAAATGAATGGTCATGGCCAGATTTGATTCAAGGACTTTATTTGTTGATGCCTGCTCTATATTCTGGTTTATTTTTATTTTTTGACAATAACTGACAGGAGATATAATACTTTTTATAACTTAGATGGCCAGGGAGAAATAGAGACAAAAGGCAGAGAGAACTTGTTTAGATTTTCAGTCAGTACATATTAATGTATATTTTTAAATACCTCCATCTTTGATTTTAGATTCATATCCAGGGGATTCATTATTACAATTGCATTTCCAGTACTTTATGTGTGGTTTAACATTATTTGAGTTTTGATTTGTTCATATGACTTTTTTGTTTTCCCTCTGTAGTGAAGCCCAAGAGCCAAAGGTATCACCACCACCTTCTAAAACGTCAGCAGCTGCTCAGTTAGATGAGCTCATGGCTCACCTGACTGAGATGCAGGCCAAGGTGAGTGCAGTCCAGATGATAAACAGGGCCCATGGGGTCACCAGTTTATCTTTGTGGAACTCAGCTCTGCATTCTCCCACTTAGGAATTTTCCTAAGTTGTCATTGCTTTTTCCAGACTAAATTTAATTCCATGAGTTAACCCATCTTTGTACTATGTGTTATTTGGACACAAAAATTAATATATAATACAGACTTTGATCTCAAGGAGCTGGAGTGTGCTTGGCAAAATGAGGCATAAGTTTTTTTTAACATTTATAGAATAAAAGCCAGGTAGTTTGCAAACATATGTAGAGCAAACGTTACGGATATAGAGAGATTTTGGAGATTTAATCAGATAGTTGAAACTTGGGATGGACTCTGAAGGACTGGCAGAGTTTGGACATAGAGAGATGGGAAGAAAGGTGGTGTTAGTTGCAACGAGTCCTGAGGGCAGAGGTATCTAAAACTTGATAATGTGAAAGGATTTTCTTTTTTTTTTTTGAGACAGAGTCTTGCTCTGTGACCCAGGCTAGAGTCAGGTGGTGCAATCTTGGCTCACTGCAACCTCTGCCTCCCGGGTTCAAGTGATCCTCCTGCCTCAGCCTCCCGAGTGAGTAGCTTAGATTACAGGTGCCCGCCACTGTGCACAGCTAATTTTTGTTGTATTTTTAGTAGAGATGGGGCGTCACCATCTTGGCCAGGCTGGTCTCGAACTCCTGACTTCGTGATCCACCTGCCTAGGCCTCCCAAAGTCCTCGGATTACAGGCGCGAGCCACTGCACCTGGCCGAAAGGACTGTTAAAGAGACCTGACTAAGCAGGACAGAGGATATCAGTGAGCAAGCTGAGACACAGCAGGGGAGATCAAAGCATAGCTCTGACAGTAGGAAGGGTGAGAAGTCCTAAGCCCGTATTGAGATAAAATCTGCCTCTTTGTTCTAGTCTCTAGAACACCTCTAAAGTGGTGAGCTCACATGGTCTGGCATGGAATGAAAATCTCAGATAAATGGGCTTAAAGATTTATTTAGGAAATATAATCCAGAATCCTTAAGGCAGAGAATCCAACCATTTTAAATCTGGTTGGAGGATTTGATATATACTCATGAGGTGACTATGAAGTAATCTCAAAGCAGTACATAAAAACGTGTGTGATTGGAGAGGGCAGGAACCTTATCTTTAGAGCTTACCTTGGGACTCCCATTGCTCAACACAGGGCCTGATACATTGTGAGCAACACATATTTATTAGAGAGATGAATAAATAAACATTACAAACAAGTTTTCCTTAATGACTTACATCCTTTGATGGGCCAGTGTCTACAATAAAGCTGGGTAGATTGGCTCATTATGCTGTATATCTGAAAATACTAGAAAAAAATGTACATTAGATTTAATTGTGTTGTGTTTCTAATTGATTTAGCATGTATCTTGGTTTATTTAAATTCTTAATTTACAACGCCATCTTTTTTTTTGAGACGAATTCTTACCCGGTTACCCAGGCTGGAGTGCAGTGGCATGATCTCGGCTCACTGCAACCTCCACCTTCTGGGTTCAAGCGATTCTAGTGCCTCAGCCTCCTGAGTAGCTGGGATTACAGGCATGCGCCACCATGCCAAGCTAATTTTTGTATTTTTAGTAGACGAGGTTTTGCTATGTTGCCCAGGCTGGCCTCAAACTTCTAAGCTCAGGTGACCTGTCTGCCTTGGCCTCTCAAAGTACTAGGATTACGGGCATGAGCCACTGTTCCTGGCGCCGTTTATCTTTTGAATAAGCTTCACCTTCACATTGTACAAAAAACGAAAGTACAAAAAGCTTGCACTGAACTGTTTCCTTCTCAGCTCTGCAGCCTAGCCGTCCAGTTCTGCCCCACTGGAGATAGGCAGAATTTCCTGTCTCTTCTATATCTGTTCAGAAGTATTCTGGAAGGTACCAGTGAAGAGATAGAGATGTAGGTGTAGATGTAGTTATATTGTATTTTTACTTATTTTTCATAATTAATGTCAGTCACCCCTTCAGACCTTTCAGACACTAACCTTCTGAACACTAACCTCTTGAATATTAACTAACATATATTAGAGGAGGAAGGATGTCTGTCAGATGATCAAAATGTCTTGAAGGAAAATGAGCATTTTGATTGGTGACAATGTGATGTTTAACAGGCAGTAAAAGTAGGATAAGTAGAGGTCTTACGGCAGACAGTAACAGATCACATTCAGGAGACTGAAGAGCCCAGCTGGCCTAAACAATGGAGGCCTTTTACAACATAGTATTAATAAAAGATGAGATTGGGAAAGATAAAAAGGGAGGACAGTAGATGGGAGGCTTTGAATGTCTGTCTGATAAGTGCAGACTTGATGTGGAGGCAATGGACAGCCATTGTAGTTTTCTGATGAGTGAAGTATTTGGTAGATAGATGGTAGCAGTCGCCCAGCTAGAGAGAGCCAGAATCAGGATATGAGGTTATGAAGGGTCAGTTAGCCCCCGCTCCCCACTTTTTTTTAAAGTAAGGATCTTTCTTTGAATGGTTTATAATAATTTTGGACTTTGCTTAAATAATTCCAATCCATCAACAAGTCTTACCTGATGACTTCTCACCACCTTCTCCTATAACACTGATCTAAGTCATTATCTGATAATCTCCCTATGTTCACTCTTGCTTGTCAACACTTAATTGTCCACTCAGCTACCACAGGGATCCTCCAGATTCCTTCACTCCTGTGCTTGAAATCCTGCAATGGCTCCCGTCACCTTGGAATAAAACCCAAGTGTTTACCATGAGGTTCCTATGTGATCTTTGCCTCTCTTTCTCGATCACCTTCTCCTGCTGTGTTCAATCTAACTCCCTCTGCTTTAGCCCCACTGACCTCTTTGACTTTTCTTCTAATGTGCCAAGTTGTTTTCTTCCTCAGGGCCTTCCCTCCCCCTAGAATGCTTTTCCCATAAATGCCAATATTTCTGAGTCCCAAGTATCTACTCAAATATTACTTCCTTAGAGGGGCCTTCTTTGATTATTACCTCCATGTAAATCAATTATTCTTACCATCTTCGTGTGTCATTTCTGTCTCTCTATATAACATCTCTATCTGACATTGTAACATATATTTATTTGTTTAGTTGTTTATTGTCTATCACCCACAGAATTCCATGAGACCAGACACTTGGTCTGTCTTATCCTTGCTTTAATCCAAGTGCTTAGAGCAATGATTGGCACAAACCAGGTATTCAACAAATACTGCCAAATAAGTGAGTAAAATGGAGATGTGACTAGTTTTTGAACTAGGGTCATCCTAAGATCTTCAAAGGGTATCATTTTCATGTACTAAAATTCCTATGTTAAGAAAAGATTTACAAACAGAAGATTAGTCAGATTTCATTTGGCCTGAGGAGTTTAGGGTGAAAGGGAGATGACAATATTTTTATTGGTGTTGAAATTTTAGATTCTTCCAATGCCTTGGAGGAAGGCTGGGGAAAGGCTAAGAGATCAGTCAGTAAAGGTGAATTTATAGAGTCATTAGAAGATGCCAGTGAGAATAGAAATACGTGAGACTGATTCTGTTCTTGGTTCTTCCCTTGGACCAGGTTGCAGTGAGAGCAGATGCTGGCAAGAAACACTTACCAGACAAGCAGGATCACAAGGCCTCCCTGGACTCAATGCTTGGGGGTCTGGAGCAGGAATTGCAGGACCTTGGCATTGCCACAGTGCCCAAGGGCCATTGTGCATCCTGCCGGAAACTGATTGCTGGGAAGGTAAGATGGGCTGAAATTTTGGTCCTACAGCCTTCTGTGTCTTTCTCTGTCCCATCAAGGATTGCTCTTTCTCCTTATAATTTGAGATATTTTAGTTATCATGAATAATTACTAATCACAGTGCTCTGGCCACTGAGCTAAGTGCTTTACAAGTATTTCCTCATTTAATGGTCACATCGGCCCTTCAAGAAGCATGGTTGCTCCCTTTGTAAAGATAAGGAAACTAAGGGCTCAGAGACATTAATGGACATATCTAAGGCCTCGTAAGAAGTAGAGATAAGATCTGAAACCAGTAGACTCTCTCCCAAGTGAGTTCTTAACCATTTTTCTGTACTGCCTTTACTGAGATGACCTTTCTCACTGCTCCCTTTGTTCAGACATTCCCAGTCTAAATTGATTGATTACAATTTTCAGCTGAACTCAGCTCCAAGTCACAGCTGCAGACCCCTGTTCTGCATCATCCTTCACCAAAGCTATGATAAAAGGCTTTGAGACCTGACTGCATAGGGCATGGAATAAAGTGTTCAAACTAGAGGAATAAAAACTGTCATTTGGCCTTTTCGTTTTCCAGGGGTCCCTTCCACGCCAAGGCTACAGTTACAACTTGTCTGTCATTAATGTGCTCTGTGTTGTTTCGGCCACCCCCTGTGGCAGTGGAGTGGTTGTGAACATTTACAGGCTTTCATCACAGTGATCAGTCAGGGAAGTGGGCATCCTTTTATTATCAATCCATAAAGCACAGACAACAGATGGCCTTAGGTGGAACCTAGGTCTAGGCCTCAGTGTTGTGTAATTCCACAGGGTGTTGTCTACAAGGGGTACAGTGTGAAGAGTGCTCCCTAGAGTTGTGCAACCTATAGGCTATAGAGCACTCAACTGGGCTCCTGTGTCAGGCTTCATTTCACTCCACAGGTGATCCATGCTCTAGGGCAAGCATGGCATCCTGAACATTTTGTCTGTACTCACTGCAAAGAAGAGATCGGCTCCAGTCCCTTCTTTGAGCGGAATGGCTTGGCCTACTGCCCCAACGACTACCACCAACTTTTTTCTCCACGCTGCGCTTACTGTGCTGCTCCCATCCTGGATGTAAGTAAATCCCCACTCCTCTCCAGCTTTCAATCGTTCAGAACTAGAGTCATGCTTTACAACTCTGCATCATTGTAATATCTGTGTGTTCCCTTTTCAGAAAGTGCTGACAGCAATGAACCAGACCTGGCACCCAGAACACTTCTTCTGCTCTCACTGTGGAGAGGTGTTTGGTGCAGAAGGTATGACCCGACTTGAGAGGTTGTATCCCACACCCCAGTAGGTAGTTATAAGACCAGCAACACCTTTCCTGGTAGTCACGGGAGTCCTGGTTCCTATCACTATTATTGAAGCGCCCATTTCAGTACTAGATACCATCCCTCTCTACCTTTCTCCAACATTTATAAGTTCCCTTTAAATTAATTTTTTAAATCACAGAAATACAAATGCGTAGTTTAAAACCTCAAATATTACTTCAAGGGTAACATTGAAAAAGACTTTTCTTGTTGAATATTGAAAAAGTCTCTTTCTCATCCCCAAATCTAGTTCTCCTCTCCAAATTATTTTAGCTATTTCTTCTGTTATTTACTTATTTGTTGTTGTTGTTGTTGTGTGTTTTTTGGATGGAGTCTTGCTCTGTTGCCCAGGCTGGAGTGCAGTGGTGCGATCTCTGGTGCGATCTCGGCCCACTGCAACCTCCACCTCCCGGGTTCAAACGATTCTTCTGCCTCAGCCTCCCGAGTAGCTGGGACTATAAGCACTTGCCACCACGCCCAGCTAAGTTTTGTATTTTTAGTAGAGATGGGGTTTCACCATATTGGCCAGGCTGGTCTTGGACTTCTCATCTCATGATCTGCCTGCCTCGGCCTCCCAAAGTGCTGGGATTAGGCATGAACTACTGTGCCTGGCCTGCTTATGTGTTTTAAATAATAACTTATCTTGTTATAGGTTGTTTTATTTTTCCAGTTTCAACCATTATGTATTGACTGTCTAGGAGGGAAGATGAGATTTAGAAATGTTGTTATTACCCCACTCAGTCCCAACATATTTCCCCTCCCCTGTTTTTTCAATGTATAATTATATCATAATTACAGATTAGATCAGTATTCAGTGTGTATATGTTGACAATCATAAAATACTGCTCACAAGTAAGCCATGTAGCAAACTGACTACACTAGAGTCTGGATTTTAGAGTCAGACTTCCCGGTTCAAATCTGGGTTGTGGTATTTATATTTATTAACTGTATGATGTTGTTCAAGTCATTTAACATCTCTGTACCTCACTTTCCTCATCAGTAAAATAGTCCTAATGAAATTGCCTACTTTATAGGGTTGTTATGAGGATTTAGAGACAATACAAGCATAGTATTTAGAACAGTGCCAAGCACATGGAGGTATAGTAATGTTAATATTATCACAGTGTCTTTTTTGTATAAATTCATTTTTTTCTTAAGTTAACATTTGAATCCTTTATGAAATTAGCTTTGTTTTCATTGTACTTATCACTAAGTTATGTAACAGAACTGTGAAATTCTTTTCAAAATGGTCAACTACATCTGGCAATAAGTCGGTTTCTTTTCTTTTCTTTTTTTTTTTTTTTTTGCTGGAGATATCCCTCCAGGAGACTTTCTTCCTCCTGATTCAACATGAAATGATTTCTTCCTGCTGAGTAACAGTCATTCTGGTTCAGTAACTTAGAATTATATCTAGTAATTACTCTTAGAAATTCCTTTTATTACTTTTCTCTTTGGATGCTCTGTTTCCTGGGTCCCATGTCTATGTTTTAGACATGTTACCACCTTTATTTTAGTGGGGAAAATCCCCTAGTAGCTTTCTGAGAAAGAATTTTTGAGAACTTGAATATCTGAAAATATTTTTATTCTGTCATTTCCCTTAAGTTGCCTGGGCATAGAATTCTAAGTGGAAACTATTTTCCTTCATAATTCTGAAAACATTGCTTCACTGTCTTCTACCTTCCATGGTTGGCAAGTTTTTATTAAAATTTTTTTATCCTTGATCCTTTCTACATGACCCATTCTTCCCCCTTTGTATGTTTGTTTCATGTGTTTTCTGAATTGTCTTTTTTAAAAAAATTTCTTCTTTTTATATTTGTTTTGAGCAAACATGGAATCAGAAAGCTGCTTTACTTTGTTTTCTTTTTCCTGTCCTTTTAGAATGAACTCGGTGGGGAAGGATTTCTCCTCTCTTACAAATAAAAGCTGGTGCAGTCCTCTGTCTTTTCTGATTACTCTTAAAAAACAGTTATAAATATAAAATCAATTTAAGAAACAAAACACAAAAACTAAGCCCATAGGTAATTCGGTCTGTGTAATAGTTAAGGCTTACAGCACTTTAAAAGTGACAGCCACTCCCTCTCTTTTTAGGACCTTCAAGCTGCAGGAGGTGAGGACAGGGGTATGGCCTTTCATTTCTCCGGACCCCACTTTGTTATCTACCACCCTCACCCTTATTGCCAGCATTGACACCTGCCTGCTGTAGGCTTGAAACACTAGGGAGGATGGAGATGAGAATGGAAGGCAGGAAGGTCTAACTTGTCTGGGATTGTTGTTAAATTGGCTGTATGCTCTCCAGACCTGGCCAGTGTTTAGCTCTGACTTTTTTCCCTGAATTCTTTTTGGGATTAAGACAGGTCCAACAGTGAACTCTTGATTGCCCTTTACGTGTCTTGACTGGCTGTTCTGTCCTTGTCATGTTTCTTTGAGGATTTGTTTTGTAAAGATTCTTTTTTTCAAGGGGCTTTCATTGTTCCCCCCTAGTGAACCCTTAGAAATTATTAACATGGTTCCAGATCATCTATTCCACTCAAATTTTCATAGAAGGACCATGGATAACTTACTCTTTTCTCTGACAGCCAGTGGGGTTACAATTAATTTTTAGCTGCATGTTTCTATTCAGCTGCCATAGACTCTTTCAGCCAGACTCACCTATGGACTTTTTCCAGGGATAACTCTGATACCACTAACTGCATCTCACTAATGCCAAGGCACACATATCCACCTCTCTGAGTGGTCCCACTGAAGTCCCTCTTTTAACCTGAGTGATAACCTCAGGTTATCTTGATAACAGAACTATACCTCATCTTTCTTGGTGGTGATGAGGCACTCATAGCACAGTTTTCTTCAAAGAAATCCTTCTCTCAGTTTTCCTTTTTCTTTACCTGTTTTCTCCTGAACGTGAGTGAGGAATTCCAGAATTGTACAAATAGTCTTTGGCTACCTGTTTGGAGGGATGTTTTGCAGTTCAATTTGGAATTTGATATATATTACATTTTGGTGCCTTACATTTGTTTACACTGGTCTTTGCAAATACTGCTGATCCATGGTTGTCTGTTACTGTTTAAGAATGAGACACTAAAATGCTAATTTCAAACTCCATGGATATAGACAGAAATTGTTGACTGGTGGACTTGACTATACGGCACTCAGGTAAGATGCTCTGGCCATTTTGTTGAGTGACTCCTGAATATGACAATCTTAGGTCTTTTCTGTTGAGCCAATTATGCTAAAGAGATGTTCTCTTTGCCAGCATTCTGAGATTGAAAAAGGGGATGGGGGAATGGACTTTCACCATTCAGCATGTCAACTTTTACTTAATTCCCATTTTTCAGTAGAGAGCTTGACTCATTTCCTCATGGTGTCCAACATTCCTGATCATTGAGACTCTCTTGTTCAATATTTACAGAAATAATCACTGCATCTTACCATAAGATAAGGCATCTAACCTTCTAATCGTTCTTTAGACTTTCAACCAGTCCTGTTTCTAGCCTTGAAGAGTACCTCATGCATTCAATTCCTGAGCCCCTCTGATATTATCGTATTCAAGATGGCTTGATTTTTATTGGCCTCTCCCATCTGTGGAGACATAAGTTCCAGTTTTCTTATTTATGTTAAGCCAGTTGCCACTCTTATAACCTACTTTAAAATCTTGAAAATTTAGTTAATATCTCACCTGGTGGCATATCCTTTACTTTTTTATCTTTCCTTATGGCTCTTTATAATTTACATAATTCCTTAACTGTCATGTTAATGATGTTTCAGGAGGGAGTAAAGAAAATCCCATGTGTTTAGGCCCTTTGCTAATATGGAGACTTTCCCAAATATCAGGCATATTATTATGTATGTGGTTAAAAATAATTTATTTGATGCCACCGCAGTCTTGTGAGAGCAAGTTTATTCCACATTTTACCTAGTTATAGATAAAAATAGTGAGTCTCAGGTAGGTAAAGGATTTTCTTAAAGTCACACAGTTAGAAAGTTGAAGAGGCAAGATTTCAACTTGGGTATCATTTCTGCAAGTTCTATGTTTTTCATAAAACATCACAACTGCCTTTTGACTGAAACTCAATTCCTCTTCTGCTGTTGCATCTCTTTACTTTTGTGGTACCAACACAATATGCTTTATTTGACAATAGACCCAGATACAGTGGCGCTGACAGATTCCACAAGCAAAGTGCCCTGTAGTAATTTGCTTGTTCACTGGAGCTTGCTCAATGCTTTTTCACAAATCATTAGGTATTTCATTTCTAGATGGTATTTTACCTAAGCAGCATTTTTCATTGACACTTAATACAAATCGTATTAAAATGTGTTACGGTAATTTATATTGTACTGGTAGCCATAAAAGTCTGAGAATTAGTTGAGTAGAACCGTCAGCAAGTGAATACTGCCCTGTGGATCATTATGATGGAGAAGTTGCCTGAAAGCAGAACAATAGGACATAGGCACATTTCAAGTAGAGACATAAGTTAGATACTCATACACAAAAATATCCAATCCATAGGATGACCAGAAAGCACCATGAAGGTAGCTAGTTCTCATTTTCTTGACTCAGGCCCCTTCTAGACAGACAGGGCTGATGGGGTCATTTATGGCTTTATATAAACAGGAAACAACACTTAAAACATATTTATACATAGAGTCACATGACAAAAAGGGACATTTATTAATCAGAAGCTCCACTTGGGTTGTATTTTCCTTTTTATACCTGGCTTTCTGTAAAAAGGTCTCCTGCCATATGGTCAGTCCATTAATTAGGTGACATCCTGCCTCACCCCAAGTTACATAGTCACAAAGAGTTTCTATAATGACAATTTAACCGCTGAGCCTCCTGGGAAATTAAATTCATCTATATTTTTTCATCAGTTCAGAGAATTCCTCTTTAAGGCTCAAGCCATTGGGCCTTAGCCTCCTCCCACAGGGATGAGCTCTTCAGTGTCTACCTGTGTTTCTTTTTAATTGCTCATTATCCAGGCCATGTAGGTGCTCCCTAATTTCCCCTGTGGCTAAGAGCCTCACCAGAGTGTAAACACTCTCCCTCTTTTTGTGGCACTTTTAATTGTCGGTATTTCTCTTTCTTCCTCATGAGGTAATTGGTCCCAGAGAGATCCTCCAAGAAAGCAAGAGTTGAAACTTTCTTAATTTATTAGATTATGAAATGCAGGGGTATCACAGCAAGTTTGGCTGATTGCTTTTGATTCCCTTCCTGAGATCTACCCGAGTTGAAACAGAGGCTGTTACTCCCCTGTTATCCCACTCTCGAAACCAGCTGTCCAGCAGATGCCTAGATGAGGATCATTTCTCAGATAGTTGGCATGTCTTACAGTTTTCTCAAGTAATACCTACCTATAGGCAAGCTCAGTTTTGTGTCATTTGCTTTATGCAGCACCAGCATCACCTGGGGACTTGTTAGAAATGTGAAATCTTGGGCCCCATCCCAGACCTATTGAATTGAAAACTCAGGGTGGAAGACCCAGCAATCTGCATTTTATCAAGTTCCCAGATAAATAATGCACACTAAAGTTTGAGAAACACTATTACACTACACAAAATGAGACAGGTGGTTGCAGGTATTTGTTTTTCTTACATAGTAGGACTTAACGGTATTCAGGTTTCCTTGAATAGACTCTAGACATCATTTGACAGCGTAAGTAAAAAGTAAAGTGAGCTCTTCTGTGTCTCAGGCGTTTAGAAGAAGAACACAGGACAGCATATAAAATTAGTAGTTTAGATTCAGATCTGTAGGCCTCAGAATTCTGCTAAACTGTCTGCTTTTTAAAGAAAGCAAGGCTGAACAAAGCAAGGCATGTGAAAAAGTGTTGAGGTAGTGGAAAAACTGCAGCCATATGGTTTGGGCCCCAACACCTAGCTGTTTCTATTGCCATGTTGTGATCTGGCTGCTGCTATCAAAGCTGATTTCTAGAAATAGTGTTTTCTAGGTAGTCTGCTTTACAGAACACTGTGCATACTTTGCTTACATGCTGTTTTAGTGGAGAAGAGGTAGAACTCTCATATTTACAAAATTATTTGTGCTCAGCTGATATTGTCAGTTCCCACAGAGAGGTCAAAGTCAGGATGCATTTAAGTTAGAGGTATGACATTGAAGTTAGGCTTTGAAGTTAGGCCTAGATTTGAATCTCAGTTCCTCTCCTGACTAGTCAGGTGTAAATTCTCTAAGCTGTCTTTTCTCATTCGTTAAATGGGGCTAAAGCCTACTTCAGAAGGTTGCTCTGAAAAAATCTCATTTTAATTTAGTACTATAGACAGAGCCTTCAGTGGAACCAGTACAATGCAGATGCTCCATAAATGGGATTGCTGCTAATATAGTCTTCATTTTAGGTGTCTCTCTAAGTAAATACTAAGGAGGGTTTCTTACATAAAAGTTAATCCATCTATACATATTCTGGTCAATGCTGAAGTGAGACTCTAAACTGCCATATACTCTGGAGCAGATGATCTCAAGTATGCTATTGTAATATTGTTCTTATGTCTGCTCATTCAATATGTATTTATTGAGCAACTACTATATATGTGTCAGGCATTATTCTAAGTACTAGGGATATAGTGACAAAAAGGAAAGTTCTTGCCCTCACGATTAATGTATTCTGGTGGAGGAGACAAACAGTAATCAATCTAGTCAACTAACTACTACCTATTCTGCATGGTTAGAGAGAGAGTGATTAGATACTATTTGAGACACAGTGGTTGAGTCACTTTTTCTCTTAAGCAGACCCCTGAGGTAAGCAAAGGATTAAGCCATTTGAAACGCACTCAGGGAAGTGCGTTTCAAAACAGAGCAAATGTATCATTGGAATAAGTGCTTAAGGATTAATTAGTTAATTTTTTTTAAGTGTAAAGACAATAAAAACACCTTGCAGAAACTTTTGTTTTTAACTTATTACCCTGTGAACCTCAAGCAATACAAAAAACTTTTTCCTTCCAGTGTTGTTCTACATTTTTCATACATGGGCACACATAAGTTATTGTGTGCCTAAAATTGTTTTTTTATACTTAAGCATTTCTCCATGTTGTTTCATCATGATTTCATAATACTTTTATAATAATTTTAACATTATCAATTATTCCATTAGGGATTTTTATAAATAAAAAATAAAATACTATATGCCTAAAGATTTTCACTGAAGCATTATTATAGTTCTAAACATTGGAAACAACTAAATGTATTAACAATAGTATCATATTTAGATTACTTCTGGTGTTTAGTAGTACTGTAATGAATATAATTAAACATAATGTTTTCTTCTTTTGAATTATTTGTATTAATTAATTCCCAGGACTTAGATGTCTATACCTTTGTTTAAAAAACCTTGATATAGATTATCAAGTGACTTTCCAAAAGAATAATACAGTTAATATTATTACCAGGAATATATGAATATATGGATCATTCCATATATCTTTTAGCATTGAGTATATTTATTTAACACTGTTTTTACTACTTAGCTAAAATTAGAAAATCAACTACTGATTAGCAAAAATTACGAATTCATTGTTTTCTTTTGAGTTTCCTGACTTATTCATAATGTCCAACATATTATTATTAAAAGTATCTATTTTGGGGCTATTTGTTGATTTGTGAGGTGCACTTGTTTTAAAAGGTTTTAAAAAACATTCACTATGAGTTTCTCATTCTCAGTGTAGCTCCATTACCTGGACATGGGATCAGGAAGACTCAAGCCAAGAATTTTCTAATACATGTCTAACAGTGAAAATTTCATGTATTAACGAGAAAGTTCTTATACCTCAACAAATTGCTTTTTAAATGTTTTTATTATAGTACAGTCTTAAACATTAAAGTACTTCCTTACCTAGCTTCAATAAGTATAAGTGTTTTGCCAAATGGATTCCTCTATTAACTTTCACCCATCCATCCATATTTTTTCTTGCTGGAATATTGAGAAGCAAGTTTAGAAGTCATGTAATCTCATCAAGAATAGGTTTCAGGTGGTTGGTGCAGTATACTTCGTGTTGAATCACATCAGGAGGTATATAATGACTGGTTGACCACTTTTATTGATAACTAACATTGACCACTAGATTTAAGCAGTGTCATCCTGATCCATTTTAAAGTTCCCCATTGATGACTATTGCCTAAATCCAATGGAATAGGTGCTAAAATGCTGAATTTTCTATTATTCCTTCTATATTTATTAGCTGAGTTCTACAAAAACTTTCTATCATCAATTATTGGATTATCTTGAAATATATCTCATACAGGAAAGGTGAGATAAGTGTTTGACACTTTCTGTTAATAAGAGTAATTATAAGGATAATAAATGGGTTCATTAACAATGTCCAATGGAAACCAATAAATTTTTATTTTTTAAAAATCATTATGCACTCATGGAGTTACATATACTTGGTATAATTTGATCTATTGAAGTAGTATTTTTTAATGCTCACGTTTTTTTGTCTGAGGTCCGAGGTAGCCCCTTCAATATGGTTACTGTATCTTTCTGATATGATCCCAGTAATCATCCTATTTCCTTGGCACAGCAAGATACATCAGGCCTATCTTGTCAACTCTGCCACATACTTGGAATCATCCATTTCTCCAAAAAGACTGCTTCAGTGAGGGTATTTAAAAATTAAGAGTGTTCATTATTTCTGGGATGTCATTTCTTCTAGGTTTTTCCGTGGACAGAGCTTCAGATCTACTTTCTAAGGTTTTTAAATTTTATAGAGACAGGGTCTCATGCTGTCTCCCAGGCTGGAGTGCAGAGGTGCTGTCATAGCTTGCTGCAGCCTTCAACTCCTGGACTCAAGCAATTCTCCCACATCAGCCTTCTGAGTAGCTGGGACTACAGATGTGTACCACCAGGTCGGGCTAATTTTTAAAAATTTTTTGTAGAGAGTGGGTCCGACTATGTTGCCCAGGGCTCATCTCAAACTCCAGGCTTCAACCAGTCCTCCCGCCTCAGCCTCTCAAAGTTCTGAGAGTACAGGCAGGAGCCACTGCACCCCGATAGAATCTGTTCTTTTTTTTTTTTTTAAAGAAAAGTAAGTCATGGGTTCATACTAATATATCTGATATAGTGTAAGAATACAGTTTTTTGTTTGATTTGTTTGATTACTTGTGTCTTTTTTAATGCTGGAAATCTTGCTTTCCAAAGGCATTAATATAATTATTTGCTTTATTATACAATCTACCTATAATAATTTCAAAAAATACATAAATATTATAAATGAACTAATTATTTTTATTGTGTGTACAGACATGCAATGTATATATAGTATTGTATTATTTTATTGTATATTTTAAGGTACACAACATGATATTTTGATATACACAGTGAAATATTTACTACAGTTAGGCAAATTAACATACCCATCCTCACTCATAGTAACCCTTTTCATGTGTATGTGGTAAGAGCATCAGAATCTCCTCTCAGCACATTTCTAGTATATATAAAAACAGTTTAAGATTTCTTTTTAGCTCATTTTGTCTTTAGAATGCATCATTAGGACTGTACACTCTCAATACTATCATTTAAAGTTACTTGTATGAACTATTTCTTTTTTATTATTATACTTTAAGTTCTGGGGCACATGTGCAGAATGTGCAGGTTTGTTACATAGGTATACACGGGCCATGGTGGTTTGCTGCACCCATCAATCCGTCATCTACATTAGGTATTTCTCCTATGTTATCCCTCCCCTAGCCCCCAGCTCCCCATCAGGCCCCAGTGGATGTTCCCCTCCCTGTGTCCATATGTTCTCATTGTTCAACTCCCACTTATGAGTGAGAACATGTGTTTGGTTTTCTGTTTTTGTGTTAGTTTGCAGAGAATGATGGTTTCCAGCTTCATCCATGTCCCTGCAAAGGACACGAACTCATCTTTTTTTATGGCTGCATAGTATTCCATGGTGTATATATGCCACATTTTCTTTATCCAGACTATCATTGATGGGCATTTGGGTTGATTCCAAGTCTTTGCTTTTGTGAATAGTGCTGCAATAAACATATGTGTGCATGTGTCTTTATGGTAGAATGATTTATAATCCTCTGGGTATATACCCAGTAATGGAATTGCTGGGTCAAATGCTATTTCTGGATCTAGATCCTTGAGGAATTGCCACACAGTCTTCTACAATGGTTGAACTAATTTACACTCTCACCAACAGTGTAAAATCATTCCTATTTCTCCATATTCTCTCCAGCATCCGTTGTTTTCTGACTTTTTAATGATCACCATTCTAACTGGCATGAGATGGTATCTCATTGTGGTTTTGATTTGCATTTCTCTAATGACAAGTGATGATGAGCTTTTTTTTTTTTTTCATATGTTTGTTGGCTACATAAATGTCTTCTTTTGAGAAGTGTTTGTTCATGTCCTTTACTCACTTTTTGATGGGGTTGTTTTTTTCTTGTAAATTTGTTTAAGTTCATTGTAGATTCTGGATATTAGTCCTTTGACAGATGGACAGATTGCAAAAATTTTCTCCCATTTTGTAGGTTGCCTGTTCACTCTGATGATGGTTTCTTTTGCTGTGCAGAAGCTCTTTAGTTTAATTGGATCCCATTTGTCTGTTTTGGCTTTTGTTGCCATTGCTTTTGGTGTTTTAGTCATGAAGTCTTTGCCTATGTCCTGAATGGCATTGCCTAGGTTTTCTTCTAGGTATTTTATGGTTTTAGGTCTTACGTTTAAGTCTTTAATCCACCTTGAGTTAATTTTTGTATAAGGTGTAAGGAAGGGGTCCAGTTTCAGTTATCTGCATATGGTTAGCCAGTTTTCCCAACACCATTTGTTAAATAAGGAATCCTTTCCCCATTGCTTGGTTTTGTCATGTTTGTCAAAGATCAGATGGTTGTAGATATGTGGTGTTATTTCTGAGGCCTTTGTTCTGTTCCATTGATCTATGTATCTGTTTTGGTACCAGTACCATGCTGTTTTTGTTACTGTAGCCTTGTAGCGTAGTATGAAGTCAGATAGCATGATGCTTCCAGCTTTGTTATTTTTGCTTAGGATTGTCTTGGCTATGTGGGCTATTTTTTGGTTCCATATGAAATTTAAAGTAGTTTTTTCTAATTCTATGAAGAAAATCAATGGTAGCTTGATGCGGATAGCATTGAATGTATAAATTAGTTTGGTCAGTATGGCCATTTTCATGATATTGAGTCTTCCTATCCATAAGCATGGAATATTTTTCCATTTGATTGTGTCCTGTGTTATTTCCTTGAACAGTGGTTTGTAGTTCTCCTTGAAGAGGTCATTCATATCCCTTGTAGATTGTAGTCCAAGCTATTTAATTCTCTTTATAGCAATTGTGAATGAGTTTCACTCATGATTTTTCTATTATTGGTGTATAGGAATGCTTGTGATTTTTGCACATTGATTTTGTATCCTGAGACTTTGCTGAAGTTGCTTATCATCTTTAGGAGATTTTAGGCTAAGATGATGGGGTTTTCTAAATATACAATCATGTCATCTGCAAACAGAGATAATTTGACTTCCTGTTTTCCTATGTGAATACTCTTTATTTCTTTCTCTTGCCTGATTGCCCTGGCCAGAACTTCCAACACTATGTTGAATAGGAGTGGTGAGAGACAGCATCCTTGTCTTGTGCCGATTTTCACAGGGAATGGTTCCAGTTTTTGCCCATTCAGTATGATATTGGCTGTGAGTTTGTCATAAATAGCTCTTATTATTTTGAGATACATTCCATCAATACCTAGTTTATTGAGAGATTTTATCATGAAGAGGTGTTAAATTTTGCCAAAGGCCTTTTCTGCATCGATTGAGATAATCATGGTTTTTGTCATTGGTTCTGTTTATGTGATGGATTACATTTATTGATTTATGTATGTTGAACCAGCTTTGCATCCCAGGTATGAAACCAACTTGATCGTGGTGGATAAGCTTTTTGATGTGCTGCTGGATTCAGTTGGCCAATATTTTATTGAGGATTTTCGCAATGATGTTCATCAGGGATATTGGCCTGAAGTTTTCTTTTTTTGTGGTGTCTCTGCCATGTTTTGGTATTAGGATGATGCTGGCCTCATAAAATGAGTTAGGGAGGATTCCCCCTCTTTCTATTGTTTGTTATAGTTTCAGCAATGCTATCAACTCCTTTTTGTACCTATGGTAGAATTCTGTGTGAATCCACCTGGTCCCAGACTTTCTTTGGTTGGTAGGCTATTAATTACTGCCTCAATTTCAGAACTTGTTATTGGTCTATCCAGGCATCTGACTTCTTCCTGGTTTAGACTTGGGAGGATGTACGTGTCCAGGAATTTATCAATTTCTTCTAGATTTTCTAGTTTATTTGCATAGAGGTGTTTACAGTATTCTCTGATGGTAGTTTGTATTTCTGTGGGATCAGTGGTGATATCCCCTTTATCATTTTTTTGTGTCTATTTGATTCTTCTCTCTTTTCTTCTTTATTAGTCTGACTAGCAGTCTATTTATTTTGTTGATCTTTTCAAAAAACCGGCTCCTGGATTCATTGATTGTTTGAAGGGTTTTTCATGTCTCTATCTCCTTCAGTTCTGCTCTGATCTTAGTTATTTCTTGTCTCCTGCTAGCTTTTGAATTTGTTTGCTCTTGCTTCTCTAGTTCTTTTAATGTAATTTTAGGGTGTCGATTTTAGATCCTTCCTGCTTTCTCTTGTGGGCATTTAGTGCTATAAATTTCCCTCTACACACTGCTTTAAATGTGTCCCAGAGATTGTGGTACATTGTGTCTTTGTTTTCATTGGTTTCAAATAACTTATTTATTTCTGCCTTAATTTTGTTATTTACCCAGTAGTCATTCAGGAGCAGGTTTTCAGTTTCCATGTAGTTGTACGGTTTTGAGTGAGTTTCTTAATCCTAAGTTCTAATTTGATTGCACTGTGGTGTGAGAGACTGTTTGTTATGATTTCTCTTCTTTTGCATTTGCTGAGGAGTGTTTTACTTACAATTTTGTAGCTGATTTTAGAATAAATGCGATGTGATGCTGACAAGAATGTATATTCTGTTGATTTTGGGTGGAGGGTTGTATAGATGTCTATTAGGTCTGCTTGGTCCAGAGCTAAGTTCAAGTCCTGAATATCCTTGTTAATTTTTTGTTTCATTAATCTGTCTAATATTGACAGGGGGGCGTTAAAGTCTCTCACTATTATTGTGTGGGAGTCTAAGAGTCTGGGTCTTTGTAGGTCTCTAAGAACTTGCTTTACAAATCTGAGTGCTCCTGTATTGGGTGCATATATAATTAGGATAGTTAGTTCTTATTGCATTAATCCCTTTACCATTATGTAATGCCCATCTTTGTCTCTTTTGATCTTTGTTGTTTTAAAGTCTTTTTTTTATCAGAGACTAGGATTGCAACCCCTGCTTTTTTTTTTTCTTTCTTTCCATTTGCTTGGTAAATATTCCTCCATCCCTTTTTTTTGAGCCTATGTGTGTCTTTGCACGTGAGATGGGGCTCCTGAATACAGCACACTGATGGGTCTTTACTCTTTATCCAATTTGCCAGTCTGTGTCTCTTAATTGGGGCATTTAGCCCATTTACATTTAAGGTTAATCTTGTTATGTGTGAATTTGATCCGGTCATTATGATGCTAGTTGGTTATTTTGCTTGTTAGTTGATGCAGTTTCTTCATAGCATCTATGGTCTTTACAATTTGGTATGTTTTTGCAGTGGCTGGTACCAGTTATACCTTTCTGTGTTTAGTGCTTCCTTTAGGAGCTCTTGTAAGGCAGGCCTGGTGGTGACAAAATCTCTCAGCATTTGCTTGTCTGTAAAGAATTTTCTCTTTTGTTTATGAAGCTTAGTTTGGTTGGATATGAAATTCTGGGTTGAAAATTCTTTTCTTTAAGAATGTTGAATATTGGCCCCCACTCTCTTCTGACTTGTAGGGTTTCTACCAAGAGATCCGCTGTTAGTCTGATGGGCTTCCCTTTGTGGGTTACCCGGCCTTTCTGTCTGGCTGCACTTAACAATTTTTCCTTCATTTCAACCTTGGTGAATCTGATGATTATGTGTCTTGGGGGTGCTCTTCTCAAGGAGTATCTTTGTGGTGGTCTCTGTATTTCCTGAATTTGAATGTTGCTAGGTTGGGGAAGTTCTCCTGGATAATATCCTGAAGAGTGTTTTTCTACTTGGTTCCATTCTCCCCATCACTTTCAGGTATACACCAGTCAAATGTAGATTTGGTTTTTTCACATAGTCCCATGTTTCTTGGAGTCCCATTTCTTTTCATTATTTTTTCTCTAATCTTGTCCGCTTGCTTTATTTCATTAAGTTGACCTGCAATCTCTGATATCCCTTCTTCTGCTTGATTGTTTCGGCTATTGATACCTGTGTTTGCTTCACAAAGTTCTTGTGCTGTGTTTTTCAACTCCATCAGGTCATGTATGTTCTTCTCTAAACTGGTTATTCTAGTTAGCAATTCATCTAACCTTTTTTCAAGGTTCTTAGCTTCCTTGCATTGGGTTAGAACATGCTCCTTTGGCTCGGAGGAGTTTGTTATTACCCACCTTCTGAAGCCTACTTCTGTCAATTCGTCAAACTCATTCTCCATCCAGTTTTGTTCCCTTGCTGGTGAGGAGTTGTGATCCTTTGGAGAAGAGGCATTCTGGTTTTTGGAATTTTCAGCCTTTTTGCGTTGGTTTCTCCCCATCTTCTTGGATGTTTCTACCTTTGGTCTTTGAACTTGGTGACCTTCAGATGGAGTGTCTGAGTGGATATCCTTTTTGTTGATGTTGATGCTATTCCTTTCTGTTTGTTAGTCTTCCTTCTAGCAGTCAGGCTCCTCTGCTACAGATCTGCTGGAGTTTGCTGGAGGTAGACTCCAGCCCCTGTTTGCCCGGGTATCACCAGCAGAGGCTACAGAACAGCAAAGATTGCTGCCTGTTCCTTCCTTTGGAAGCTTCATCCCAGAGTGGTGCCTGCCAGATGCCAGCCAGAGCTCTCCTGTATGAGGTGTCAGTCAGCCCCCACTGGGAGGTGTCACTCAATCGTGAGACATGGGGGCCATGGACCCACTCAAGGAGGCAGTCTGACCCTTAGCAGAGCTCAAACCCTGTCCTGGGAGATCCACTGCTCTCTTCAGAGCTGTCAGGCAGGGATGTTTAAGTCTGCTGAAGCTGAGCCCACAGCCACCCCTTCCCCTGGGTGCTCTGTCCCAGGGATTTGGGGGTTTTATCTATAAACCCCTTACTGGGGCTGCTGCCTTTTTTTTCAGAGATGCTCTGCCCAGAAAGGAGGAATCTAGAGAGGCAGTCTAGCCACAGCAGCCTTGCTGAGCTGCAGTTGGCTCCACCCAGTTTGATCTTCTGAGTGGCTTTGTTTACACTGTGAGGGTAAAACCACCTACTCAAGCCTCAGTAATGGTGGACGCTCCTCCCCACACCAAGCTCTGGCATCCCAGGTCGAGCTCAGACTGCTGTGCTGGCAGCGAGAATTTCAAGCTAGTGGATCTTAGCTTGCTGGACTCCATGGGGGTGGGACCTGCCAAGCCAGACCACTTGGCTCCCTGGCTTAAGCCGCCTTTCCAGGGAAGTGAACAGTTCTGTCTTGCTGGCATTCCAGGCACCCCTGGGATATGAAAAAACAAACAAATAAACAAAAAACTCCTGCAGCTAGCTCAGTGTCTGCCCAAACAGCGACCTAGTTTTGTGCTTGAAACCCAGGGTCCTGGTGGCGTAGGCACAAGAGGGAATCTCCTGGTCTGCAGTTGTGAAGACTGTGGGAAAAGTACAGTATCTGGGCCAGAGTGCACTGTTCCTCACAGCACAGTTTCTAATGGCTTCCCTTTGCCAGGAGAGGGAGTTCCCTGACCCCTTGCACTTCCCAGGTGAGGCGACGCCCCACCCTGCTTCAGCTCGCCCTCTATGGGCTACACCCACTGTCCGGTCAGTCTCAATGAGATGAACTGGTTACCTCAGTTGGAAATGCAGAAATCACCTGCCTTGTGCATCAACCTCGCTGGGAACTGCAGACCAGAGCTGTTCCTATTGGGCCATCCTGCCAGCAATCTCCGAATTATTTCTTTTATTGCTTGTGTCATCAGTTTGATGTACAGTTAATTTGCTTCAATTTGATTGAATTTTTTAGGGATTTGTGTTTTTCTATTTTAATTTTTTCACTTTTTAATTTTATACAACAATAATTGAAACCATACATATACTTAGGAGCTCTTTGTATTAGCTATGTTTTTCTGGAATATAATCAGCAAATATTTTCTTCAGATTGTTCTTTGTCTTTGTTTATGGTGCTTTTTTGACATGTGTAAGTCATTCAGATTTTTTTTATGTAGCTAAATGTATTAATATTTAACTTGCTTTTGGAATTTGGGCCCTATTTATGACAGTTTTTCTATTTCCAGATTAAAGAGGAATACATCACTAATGACAAGATATGAAATGCAAATGCACACATTAAAAAAACCCTGGCCGGGCGCGGTGGCTCACGCCTGTAATCCCAGCACTTTGGGAGGCCGAGGTGAGTGAATCACGAGGTCAGGAGATCGAGACCATCCTGGCTATAATGGTGAAACTCCATCTCTACTAAAAATACAAAAAAATGAGCCGGCCGTGGTGGCGGGCACTGGTAGTCCCAGCTCCTTGGGAGGCTGAGGCAGGAGAATGGCATGAACCTGGGAGGCAGAGCTTGCAGTGAGCCGAAGTCTTGCCACTGCCCTCCAGCCTGAGTGACAGAGCGAGACTCTGTCTAAAAAACAAAACAAAACAAACAACAACAACAACAAAAAAAAAAAACCCTAAGTATCATTAGCCGTTTGGGAAATACAAATCAAAACTACCATGAGATAACATTGTATAGATAGATAACATCCATTTGATTGATTAAACAGGAAATATCTGGATATATCAAGTGATATAAAGACTGAGGAAGAACTGGGATTTTCATACACTGCTGGTAAACAATCAAAATATACCCACACAAAAAATAAAAAAAAGAGGAATACATCTATTTTTAATTTAAATATGTGATATGAGTCATTGTGTCTAGATCTTGCATCCATTTGGAAATTATTATTTACTAGTATTTTATTTTAAAATATTAGACACTTTTTTTTCTTCCCAGATGCTGTTTTAGATACTGGAGATATAATGGTGACAAGATCAACAATATCTAGTTTCTCTCAGAGCTAATGTTCCTGTAAGGAGAGACAGATCACAAAGATGATTTTAGATAATGGTAAATGCTATAAAGACAGTGAAAGAAGATGATGTGACAAGGAGTGACTGAAGAGGTGCCTCTCTGATAAGATGATATTTGAGTGATTCCTGCATCACATGAAGAGGGCAACTATATCAGGCTCTGGGACAGAACTATCCAAGCCAAGGGAATACTTAGTACAAAGGCACTGAGGAGCAATAGCCCCTAACACTTATTAAATGTTTACTATGAACCAGACACAATGGCAAAATACTTCACCTGCAGTATCTCATTTATTTCTTACAACTACTACCCTTTGAATTAGGTAACAATAATCATCCTATTTTGAATACAAGGACACTGAGATTGCCAAACACTTCACCTGCATTATCTCATTTATTTCTCACAACTACCCTTTGAATTAGGTAACAATAATCATCCTATTTTGAATACAAGGACACTGAGATTGAAAGGGCCTCCTCTCAGTCTCCAGTGTAGCTTTCAGGGCTCAACCTGCAACAGTGAATTCCTGATTTTCTCTCTCCAGGCTTTCATGAGAAGGACAAGAAGCCATATTGCCGAAAGGATTTCTTAGCCATGTTCTCACCCAAGTGTGGTGGCTGCAATCGTCCAGTGTTGGAAAACTACCTTTCAGCCATGGACACTGTCTGGCACCCAGAATGCTTTGTTTGTGGGGTCTGTATAATCACTTTTCTTCTGGACTTAGGGAAAGTCAAGGGTTCTCCTCTCTGAGAGGAAGAGCTGCAGTTAGTGAAAGGATTCGCAGTCCTGAATGAGGAATGGATGTGGGCATCCTAAAGGAGAAACGAGATACAAATCCATTGTGGGCATTTGCTTGTCTGTTTTGCAAGCAGACAATCTAGCCTCCATTTGTCAAGAATCTGAGGGAAATTCCTGTAGCTGGCAGGTCACTGGCAGGCATTTCAAGGCTGAAAATTTTATGTTGCTGACATTTTACCTCTTGACATTTGCATTCCTTTTCTCTCTCTTCTCTCTACCCCTAGGACTGCTTCACCAGTTTTTCTACTGGTTCCTTCTTTGAACTGGATGGACGTCCATTCTGTGAGCTCCATTACCATCACCGCCGGGGAATGCTCTGCCATGGATGTGGACAGCCCATCACTGGCCGTTGTATCAGTGCCATGGGGCACAAGTTCCATCCTGAGCACTTTGTGTGTGCTTTCTGCCTGACACAGTTGTCGAAGGGCATTTTCAGGGAGCAGAATGACAAGACCTATTGTCAACCTTGCTTCAATAAGCTCTTCCCACTGTAATGCCAACTGATCCACAGCCTCTTCAGGTTCCTTATACAATTTAAACCAAGAGAGGAGAGGAAAGGGTAACTTTGCTGTTCTGACCTTCTGCTTAATAGTCTTGTAGAAAAAGGTGATGAGCAAATAAACGAACTTCTAGACTTTACATGACTAGGCTGATAATCTTATTTTTGAGGCTTCTATACAGTTAATTCTATACATTCTCTTTCTCTCTTCTCCAATCAAGTACTTGGAGTTAGATTTAGGTCCTTCTATCTAGTCCCTCTACAGATGTATTTTCCACTTGCATAATTCATACCAACACTGGTTTCCTTAGGTTTCTCCATTTTCACCTCTACTGATGGCCCTACTCAGATCTTCTCTAATTTGGTCCTGATACTTGTCTCTTTTCAAGTTTTCCCATGTCCCTGTGGCTCGCTGTCTTACAATCACTGCTGTGAAATCATGATACCACTCCTACCTCTTTGCATCTTCCTTCAGTGTATTTTTGTTTTTCAAGAGGAAGTAGATTTTAACTGGACAACTTTAAGTACTGACATCATTGATAAATAAACCAGCTTGTGGTTTCAATAACTCATTGTCATATTTGTTTGGGAGATAAACTTTGTGCTTCCTGTGTTATATACTAGGCACTATGTACAGTTATGATTATATCAACTCTCTTGTTTCCTTCCATCCAATGCACACTTTAAAATTTTTAATTGGAAGAAATTAAAAGGAGGGTCTCCTTTTCACTAATTTTTGTTTTTAATTTGGTCCCATAACCATTTTATTTTCTGGACTTAGATGATTGTATCATTTTTAAAAATGACAAAACTTCTTAAGATTGTTTTTATTACTGTGTTTACAGAAGGAGAAACTCTGGCTCTCCATTAGATACATTACAAATTCATTTCTTTTTTTTTTTTTCTGAGATGGAGTTTCACTCTTGTTGCCCAGGCCAGAGTGCAATGGTGTGATCTCAGCTGACCACAACTTCCACCTCCCGGGTTCAAGCAATTTTCCTGCCTCAGCCTCCCGAGTAGCTGGAATTACAGGCATGTGCCACCATGCCCGGCTAATTTTTGTATTTTTAGTAGAGACGGGGTTTCTCCATGTTGGTCAGGCTGGTCTCGAACTCCCGACCTCAGGTGATCTGCCTGCCTCAACCTCCCAAAGAGTTGGGATTACAGGTGTGAGCCACCATGCCTGGCCACAAATTCATTTCTAAAGTAAAAAATGAAACACACAATTTTACATTTGCCTCCTGAAGACAAATGAGATGGCTGTTCTTAGAGCATCTCTGAAGAAAAATGCTGTAAAATCTCAAATGATTATCTAGAATTAGGAAAGCCAAGCCTCAAAGAAAAATTCCTCTTAATCATTTGTTCATCTCAAAGTATTATAAGTAAAAGTGTGGAAAAGCTTGCCAGGTTATCAGAGAATCTGACTTTCTTATGTCCTATCAGTTTACTGTCCTACAGTTTACTTTTTATAAAAGTAAGCTTCACAAGGACTCATCTTTCTGCAAAAGAGATATTGAGAAGATCAGTACAATATATTTCTCACCATGGTCTTAAAAATAATTGTGTGATTATTTGTTATAACAAAACCAGACTCTTAGAATCCTTGATTCTGAAATAAGTTACTGGCAAAAACGCCTTCACTGGAGGTATTTTTAAAAATAGGACAAAATTTGGTGTCTTTAGATTGATAGAGGAATAGTACTACTTGGGAGAACTGAAATGGATTAAATGTTTCTTGCCAAACTTTATTATATCTATGTCCTTTGTTGGAATGGATAATAAAGGGGTTTTGAGAGTTATAAGGAATTGGCAACAGTTAATTCTATAAAATAGGAACTCCAAATGCATGTAAGATATGTGGGAGGCCACACAGATATGGAACCATCTGGCCTCTATCCTGTTTGGCTGTCTGAGAGCGCCAGACTATGCAGAATACACATTCAACTTTTAAACATCCTCTTTGCAATGTCTTCAGTCAACGATGTCACACGCAGGTGTTAATATGGCGCTGTTCTTGGTTGCCCTGGCAATTTGACAAAGTAAACTTGGAGTTTTAGCCCTTAAAATGTACAGGTGCTAAAACTTTTTTTTAAAAAGGATTAGCTATTTTGAGACTTCAATAGAATTTAACTATTTTTAAATGTCAGAGAAAATCCAAAGTTCACTAAGATGCAATAAAGAAGTGAAAACATTTTCTTCCCACATTTAACGGAAGTGGTTTTACATGCTCAAAAAGAGATACTGACTTCAGGACCAGTGTTTTAGCAATAAGGAAACTACTCACAAGTGAAAAGTTCTGCTTTTTAAAAACCCTGGAAATGTCATTACTAAAATTGATCACGTACCTAATTACTTTTGGTTTTGAGTAACTTCTAGGGTGTTTAAAAAATAAAACCCACCCTCACAGGACAGGGGTTTTCCACCAGTGAATATAAACATATAGAAAGGAATATGCTCTAGAGTTGGCACTCTGTTCTCAAAGGGGAGTCCCTCAATTAGTTTGGTCAGTTTTTCTTTGAAGTAAATCTAGTCTCTTCCAAGGTGATACTTTGATAAAGACAATTATTTTTCCATCCGAGTTCTATCATGCACTCTTCTTGGAGTATGGCTGCCAGCGCATGCTTCTTTTTTCACAACCAGTAGGGGGAGCAAGAGTGCTTTTATCGAGCATTTGCAAGGAAAAGTTCCGGGATTCATCCTGACTGGTCTAGCTTAGGTCACATACCAGTAATTTTTGCTGGGGGAATGGATTCCGCAGCTTGGCTTAAACCAGACTGAATTACTTCCAAAGTTAGAAGCAGGACTCAGTTTCCCGAAAGCTTTGTGGAGGAGATGTGAAGAATTCGTATCCGGCCATTGCACTCCAGCCTGGGCGGCAGAGCGACACTCCGTCTCAAAAAAAAAAAAAAAAAAAAAAAAAGGTGAAAATACTGGAGTTTCTGAGTTTCAAGGTAATGTAGAAGGTAAGCAAGTAGGCATTGTCAGTATCCTGAGGGATCATGTCTAAGAACTTTACAGAACCCAAAGGCAGAGGAGAGCCCGGAAATGCTGGTGTCCTGAGGAACATGCAGCAGAGGCACTGCTCTTCTGAGCCCCTAGGGGCGCACCGCTGAGAAACATCAAAAGCCGCTTCGGCTTGGCAGTCTGGAAAAGATCTTCCAGCTGAAATCAAGGTGAGAAAGAGTAGCAACTTCCTTTATAGGGGAGTGTCTTAGGCATAAGCAGGTCCTCAATAAGGCAGTGGTGGCAGCCACTGAAATATGACACTGAAAAAGAGACTGCCTGTCCCCAAAATATTGTGGAGGTTGTGTTACCAGGTAAAACTTACTATCAGTGCAGCACGTCAGTGCTGGGAACACAGAGCTCGGTGGGGAAATGGAAATCTACTGGGATCCACAGGATAAAAAGAAAGAAATCTCAGGTAAAAGCTGGTGCTTGGGTTGTACTTGTTGCACATTTATAACTTTGCCAGAAGGCAGTGGTGTCTCAAATTTATAAGAAAGGAGACAGTTTATGTAGGACATTCTCCTACCCTAGATATAGTCAGTGTATAGTGCCTGAATTGATTTTCCATGGGGGGAAGTCTCCTCACTCTGTTTAAGTTCATAGACCATGGATTCTGGACAATTGCACAGACTTCCTGGCATCCTATTGAGAGCCATCCATCTTCCCTTCCTATTTTGGATATCATTAAATCACAATAAATACTGTATTATGGGAATAACATTTTTCCTGGGTTAAGTACCTCAATTCTAGTGAGAGATATCTCAGATCACAGGTGTTACTGGAAAAACTCCTAAAGCTGAAAATGAACAGACCAATAAATCAGAAAGACTTTACTTTCTCTAAACTTTAACTTACAGAATTTGATTTTGGATTTTAATGTTTTTGAACTTGTATATGCTGTGTTGAATAATATTGGATATAATTGAGGATGGAACGTGAAATGAAAGGGGAGTAAATTTCTCAGCTGTTTTCCCCTATAGTCTAGTTTCTCCACAAAGAACTGCATCTCCTATTCTTGGTCCACGTGTTTAGGCGAGGCTGACTTTAACCTCAGCCTCAGAAATGGGTACAGTCCCAGGTCTGACCAATAAAATTCCTTTGCTTTTCTGAAGGAAGGTGATTGGATCAGGGATAGACACGTGACACCCAGCAAAGCCAGTGACCTTTACTAGATTTATTCAGAAAGAACATTCCCAGTCTTTGGAATTCCAGTTGTGTGATAATAAAAACCCATTGTTGCTGATAAATATTTTTATCATCACTTAGGGGGAGGCTGTCTGAGAAAGAGGCCAGCACAGAGGAACATAGAACCGAGTAATGGAGAGGCTGTGTTTTCTTTTTTTGAGCCACTCAGTTCTACCATAGCAGCATCTTAATCATAGACTAGGAAAGTATGTGAGCAAATAAACTCTCTTTTTTTGTTTACATTGAACAAATAAACTCAGTGTTGGTATAGAACATATATTGTGTGTCGTCATGGAAAACTAATACACAAAAATAGTGTTTGATCAATTCTTGATGCTTTTTACACCAGAGCACAGTGAAACTCCATAGTTTAAAGTGAAGTCATCCTGTGGATAGCTTGTATATTTAGAGTACAAACTTCTTGCTCCTGTCCGATTTTGCAGTATCTGTCACTATTACAAAGGTGAAGAAAAAGGTTGGGAGGGTGTTGTCATCCTCTTGAGATTTAAAATTGTTTTGGAAATCGTGGTATTCATGCTACTTTGTTTAATTATCACCCAGAGAGAACTATTACATATTTGATATTACTGCAATACTCTTTATAGTGAAAAATAGTTTTAAAACATCCTGATATCCCACTTGCAAACAAAAAAGAAAGAAAAATTAGACAATTATAAGATAAATAAATTTACATTTATCTTGTGTCTTAGTCTGCACAGCTGCCATAACAAAATACCATAAATTGGGTGTCTTAAACTGCAGAAATTTATTTTCGCACAGATCTGGAGATGAGAAGTCTCAGATTAAGGTCTGCAAGTTTGGACTTCATTGAGGGCTCTTTTCTTGGCGTGCAGATAGCTGCCTTCTTGCTTTGTCCTCACAGGGTGAAAAGAGGGGACAAAGAGAAGGAGAGAGACAGAGAGACCACAAGAGATCTGGTGTCTCTTCTTGTAAGGACACCAATCTTAACGGATCAAGGCCCCAACACTTACGATTTCATTTAATCCTAATTACCTCTTTACTTCCACATTGGGGTTAGGCCTTCAACATATTTTGGAATGACACATACATTCAGCCCATTACATCCTGAAAGGTGCTACTTAAAGAAAGTTGGGTTTATATGAAGTTAAGGAGGAAAAAGAAGACATTTATAGTGATTCTGAGAGGGGGACCTTAAGGACACTTTTCAGTGCTTTGGAGGTTGGAGGTGGTTATTTTCATTATGTTCAGTAATACTTAGAAAATATGACTTTCTGTCTCTAGGTGCTCTTGCATTTTCAGACACGAGTTAGAAAATATTGGAGTCTCAAAAATAAAATGAAGAACTTGGAGATTTTCCTAAGACAAGCTGAAAATTTTGAAAGGGAGGAAAAGTAGGACTTAAGAAAGTTACAGGATATATAAGAGAATTTGTGAGTTGGGCAAGGTGAAATTTTCAGAGCTTTCAGTAAAGGAGGCAAGATGGGCCGTATAACACACTCTCTGTGAGGAAAAGAAAGACAGGGTGGGGGGAATTGTCACTCAGTCCCTTACACAAACTACCTGGTGAAGCTACTACTTATCCTGGATTGTCTCACAGTTTGGGGTTTTTCTAGAAGTGGACGCTGAGACTAGGACATGTGTAGTCTATCTAGGAGGTGATCTCTAGATGTACAGGTAGGAGAGACAGAAGTGAGAAAGAAAAGGCAAGGAGGGGCCAGGTGCGGTGGCTCACGCCTGTAGTCCCAGCACTTTGGGAGGCTGAGGCGGGCAGATCACGAGGTCAGGAGATCGAGACCATCTTGACCAACACAGTAAAACCCCATCTCTACTAAAATACAAAAAATTAGCCGGGCGTGGTGGCACGTGGCCTGCAGTCCCAGCTACTCGGGAGGCTGAGGCAGAGGAATCACTTGAACTCGGGAGGCTGAGGTTGCAGTGAGCCAAGCTAGCACCACTGCACTTCAGCCTGGGCAACAGAGCGAGACTCCACCTGAAAACAAAACAAAATGAAACAAAACAAACCCAAAAACCAAACAAAAAAGAAAAGGCAAGGAGGCCAAATCAGTTTGCATTAATGAACAGGTTACTGTCTTGGGAAGTTGGAATTGAATACTTAGAGAACTTCTGGGATTCATTGTAGAGTACAAGGGGTGGTCCACCAACCCTTACACCCCACTGTGTCTTCCTTGTACTCAAGCTGCATGTACTCTGAGGCCAAAGAAAGCCCTTCTTCTAAGTCACAGGCACTTTGAGTAGGAAGCAGCAGTGCGCACCTAGCAGTAAGTGCCAACAGATAGGAGTGGGGAACTGATGCCATTTGTTGGGTAAAGTTATCGAGGGTTAAGGTTAAAAGGAAGAAAATCGGCTGGGCGCGGTGGCTTACGCCTGTAATCCTAGCACTTTGGGAGGCTGAGGCGGGCAGATCACAAGGTCAGGAGATCGAGACCATCCTGGCTAACACAGTGAAACCCCGTCTCTACTAAAAAATACAAAAAACTAGGCGGGCGTGGTGGCGGGGGCCTGTAGTTCCAGCTACTCGGGAGGCTGAGGCAGGAGAATGGCGCGAACCCGGGAAGTGGGTGGAGCTTGCAGTGAGCTGAGATCGCGCCACTGCACTTCAGCCTGGGGGACAGGGCGAGACTCCGTCTCAAAAAAAAAAAAAAAAAAAGGAAGAAAATCATAACAAAGGTCTTCACATTACTGGTAATCACAAGGCTGAATTTGTGGTAAGCCATGTATTTGCAAAGTTTTATAATATTCCCAGCTCTATGAAGCTTAATGTGTTTCATCTAAGGTAGTATTAGTAGAGGAGATAACAGAAGGGAGAAAGTGGGCAAGGATTATTATTTCCATTTACCTGTGGAAGAAGCTGTCGATTATATGAATAGGTCAAGGTGACTTGATTTAGAAACAGAACTAAAGTTTGTTAATTCCTTGTCAGAGATGCTTTATTTTAGGCTGTATATCAACAATGTAAAGTACCCATGAGGTGAATTTTCAAGGGACAAGCAAGGGCACTAGGGCACCAAAGTGATCTACTCTAGGCTACACAGTTTTGGTTATAGTGGCAAGAGTAGCAGCCATGGCATCAGACAAACCAAAATTTAAATGTTGAACTTACCACTTGCAAACTGTAAGTGAATTTACCACTTGTAAACCTTGGTTAAACCACTTATCTTCTCTAAATTTAGGTTTCATAATATGTTAAACATGGGTAATAATACTTCCTATGTGGGTTTGTTGTGGGGATTAACTGAGATAATAAGTGAGAAAGGGCTTTGTAAACTTCCAAGTACCATACATAAAAGGCATTAACAAAATAGTCCAAGAGATGTGTGAAGAAGTCAACACAACATCCATTCCTAGCATTTCCATGGAGACCGAGAAACCATAGCAGGCTTTTAGTTGTTTTTGTATGATTTTAGAAATCTTTTTTAAGGCTCGGGATGAAAGCGGATGGAATTGAAAATGCTGATTAGAAGTGCTTGAGTTTGAGCTCATAATCTTCCTTTGCAGCAGCATATTGACAAAGTAATACTCAAGAGTGAACAATTTCCATGGCACAGGAAATCTATCCAGTTAGCCACTTCCCATAGATAGAAAACAGCTCACCCAGGTCAAGGAAGCATAGCCATGAGAAAAGAGCTCAGGAGTCTTCCAGGGCCAAGATTTTCCACTGCCTGCCATAGGTCTAACTATAATCCAGGGGAAATTTCTAGGAAAGTCTTTGTTATCACTATTACGTAAAATAATTCAGCTTGGCAAAGATATAATTCCATATGCCTTCTGATCAACAGCTAGGTGATGGATGGTACTCTGTTAGCCAATACCAAACCCACTGACAGGAATATTGTGGTCTTTTGGTACATGAATTATTAGAGACTGATGTAGTTGAGTTGCAGTTAAAAGGTGGGGAAGACTTTATGTTGTGGGTCTTGACTTCAGGTTTGAGTTTCCATCCCAGCTCTACCACTTACTAGTTCTGTTCCTTCATAAATATCCTTTGGTTTTTGAGCATTTATTCATTCACTCAGGGAAAAGAAAGTTGAGTTAGAAGTTTAGATCCAAAGATGATCAAAGTTGAGAAGTGATTTTTGGATGTAACTGGACAGAGACCACAGAGATGCAGATATTGGTGATTTAAGAGATGTAAGGTGACATAACTAAACCAGATTCTAAAGGATAGAGATGATATGGAGGCAGGAGCCCAGATGAGAGTTATCTTTAGGAACAAGAGTGTTCCATCTTCCATGTGTTTACATATGCAAGTGTTTTGTAACATAGCAGACAGATACGGTTTCCTTTTCAAAAGTGGGAGCAAGATATATTTCAAGACACCGGTTTAAACTAATTTCATTAGCAAATAGCCCCAGGGTTTATCAGTTTACAAATTTTCCATGTTTGTTCATAATGGCAAGCATACAGTGCTACTTTAAACTATCACATCTAGTGATCTGAAAGCTAGCTTGTTTAGGACAAATACATTTCCCTGAGGTGGGCTCCTAAATTGATACACCTGTGCCTTCTCCAATTTATTAAATAGAGAATCAGATGGGATTTGCATAATTCAGTAGGTCCTGCTGTCAAAAGGCACTGTTCTAGGTTCCAGAAGAAACCTAAGATGAGTAAGACATAGTCTGCCTTCAGAAAATGTACAGCCCAGGAAGGACCCCCACATTCAGTCCCTAATATGAGTTTGTCCATACAAGATAGTTTCTGGACAGGATTGTGTAATAGGTAGGAACATAGGAGTGGGAGAAGCTAAAGTATTGGGTTCTGGGGAAAGAAACAAAAGGAGACATAATATACAGGAGCAAATAACACAAGGCATTTTGAAAAAAAAAGTTATAAATAGGACACACATAATTGTTTAAAACATCAGAGAAAAACTTCACTTTGGAGATGGCATTAATTTGAACCTACAAGTAAAAGTGATTAAAAAAATAAATAAAACTAGGGCATTCCAGACTGAGGTAACAGCATGAAATACATCAAAGGGGGACAGCATACATGGTGTGGTGAGTGAAGGACGGACCCCGTTCATTGAGCATCCATGGTGTGCCAAACACTGAGGCATGGTCACTTTGGGGTCTATGTGGATAGAAAGTAGGATGCTTGGTGGCTATCAAGAGAAATAAAAACTGGAAAAACTATTCAGGGTTAGAGTGCTTTGAATGTCAGGCTTGGGAAGTGGGACATCATCTTGTAGGCAACAGTCATCAACGGTGTTGAATGCAGTGGATTGAGGGGAGAATGGGAGGCAGCAGAATGTGTGACCATGCACGAGCTGGGGTTCCAAGTTTTCTGTGTTTGCTCCATTGTCCCATTGGACTTTACCTACAAAATGCAAATTCAAAGATAACATTTTAAATAATTTGAATATGCCAATCACAAGATGTTAGTCTCCAAGGGTGGGACTTTTCTGAGCACAGAGTCTTGTGCGACTGTACTGTTTTGCACATCTGTGAAGCTAGTCTTGGAGCAACCTTTAAGAATCTTGATTCAGCTAGACAAGAGAAATAAGTGTTGAGATTTATGGCACATCAGGGTGACTATAGTCAATAATAACATGTCAAAATAACTTACAGAGTAAATTTCAAATGTATCACCACAAAATAATGTCAAACCTGGCACGGTGGCTCACGCCTGTAATCCCAGCACTTTGGGAGGCCGAGACGGGCGGATCATGAGGTCAGGGATTGAGACCATTTCGGCTAACATGGTGAAACCCTGTCTCTACTAAAAATACAAAAAATTGGCTGGGCGTGGTGGCAGGCGCCTGTAGTCCCAGCTACTAGGGAGGCTAAGGCCTGAGAGTGGCGTGAATCTGGGAGGCGGAGCTTGCAGTGAGCCGAGATCGCGACACTGCACTCCAGCCTGGGCGACAGAGTGAGACTCCATCTCAAAAAATTAAAAAATAAAAAACAAAAAAACGTCAAGAGGTGATGACTATATTAGCTTGATTTAATTACTCCACATTGTATATCCATATCAAAACATCACATCATACTCCATAAATGTAATACAACTATGATTTGTCAATTAAAAATAATATAAATAAACCAAAGAAAAAATATTATTTCAACATAATGGAGTAGAAACAGTTGAAGCTACAATGCAGTGGATTAGGAGAGAATGGAAGATGCTGTGGACCACTTTTGATCATTTCGATGGTAGAAGGAAGGATGCTCGTATAGCACAAGAGTATATTAGGATGGGAGAAAGATTCTTGAGCATTTTGGGGGAAGGGATGGGTAACTTTAGAATGTCTGTGGACAAATGGGGTAGGAATGAGTAAGGGAGGGTGGAGGGACAGGAGTAATTGCCACAGTACAGTCTCACCAAAGTAAGTAGAGATGGATCAGTGGCATAGATGAAGGGGGCAGCCTGCTACAGATGAGGGGGAAATTCTGAGGTAGGAAGGCAGAGCAGGATAGGATGGATTTAGATGGAGAGATTGTGGCAAAGTTAATATTAGATGGCCTTGATTTGGTAAAGGAGATGAAGGAAAACACATCCATAGAGAGTACATTTACCTGAGTGGGGCTGCGGAGTCTGCAGACACTCAGAAAATTCTGAGAAACTGATGGGTAGAAATAAGTCTGAAAGTCATGAAGCATTGAAATTAGGCCAATTAATAAGCCTAACATGGAGTCGAAATGTTCAATAGAAAGGAAGAGTTGCATATCTCTCACTTTAAATCAAAAGCTAGAAATGATTAAACTCAGTGAAGAAGGCATGTCAAAAGCTGAGACAGGGCAAAAGCTAGGCTTCTTGTGTCAAACAATTGGCCCAGTTGAGAAAGCAAATAAAAAGGTTGTTGAAGGAAATTAAAAGTGCTACTCCAGCAAAGACCTGAATGATAATAAAGTGAAATATCCTTATTGCTGATTCAGAGAAAATATTAGATAGAAGATCAAACCAGCCACAACATTTCCTTAAGTCAAAGCCTAATAGAGCAAGGCCCTAACTCTCTTCAATTATGTGAAGGCTGAGAAAGTTAAGGAAGCTGCAGAAGAAAAATTGGAAACTAGCAGAGGTTGGTTCATGAAGTTTAAGAAAAGAAGCCATCTCTAGAACCTAAAAGTGCAAAGTGAAGCAGCAAGTGCTAATGTAGAAACTACACCAAGTTATCCAGAAGATTTAGCTAAGATAACTGATGGAAGTCACTACACTAAACTATATATATATATATATATATTTTGAGATAGAGTCTCCCTCTGTCGCCCAGGCTGGAGTGCCATGGTGAGATCTTGGCTCACTGAAGCCTTCGCCTCCCGGATTCAAGTGATTCTCATGCCTCAGCCTCCTGAGTAGCTGGGATTACAGTTGTAAGCCATCATACCCAGCTAATTTTTCTTCTCCTTTTGCTTTTTTTTTTTGAAAGGGACAGGATTTCATCATGTTGCCCAGGCTGGTCTCCAACTCCTAACCTCAGGTGACCCACCCACCTCAGCATCCCAAAATACTGGAATTACAGGCATGAGCCACCGTGCCCAGCCTCACAATAAATTGTTAATGCAGACAAAACACCGTTATATTGAAAGAAATGCCATCTAGGACTTTCATAGCTAGAAAGGAGAAATTGATGCCTGACTTCAAAGCTTCCACAAACAGGCTGACTCTGTTGTTAGGGGCTAATGAAGCTGGTGAGTTTAAACTGAAGCCAATGTTCATTTATCATTTTGCAAATTCTAAGACCCTTAAGAATTATGCTAAATATACTCTGCATGTGCTCTATAAATGGAAAAGACTAGATTATAGCATGGTTTATTGAATATTTTAAACTCACTATTGAGACCTACTACTTAGAAAAAAATAATTTTTTTTCAACATATTACTGCTCATTGACAATGTACCTAGTCACCTAAAGCTTTTATGGAGATGGACAAAGAGGTTAATGTGGTTTTCATGCCTGGTAATACAATATCCATTTTGCAGCCCATGGTTCAAGGAGTAATTTTGACTTTCAAGTCTTATTGTTTAGAAAATACATTTTGTAAGGCTATAACTGCAATAGATTGTGATTCCTCTGATGGATCTGGGTGAAGTCAATTGAAAACCTCTGGAAGGATTCACCATTCTAGATACCACTAAGAACATTTGTGACTCATGAGTTCATGTTATTAACATTAACAAGAGTTTGGAAGAAATTGATTTCAACTCTCGTGGATGACTTTGAAGGGTTCAAGACCTCAGTGGAGGGAGTAACTGTGGATGTGGTGGAAATAGCAAGAGAACTAGAATTAGAAGTAAAGCCTGAAGATGTAACTGAATTGCTGCAATCTCATGACAAAACTTGAACAGATGAGGAATTGTTTCTTATGAATGAGAAAATAAAGTGGTTTCTTGAGATAGAATCTACTCTGGGGGAAAAAGCTGTAAACGTTGTTGAAATGACAACAAAGGATTTCAAATATTCCATAAAGTTATTTGATAAAGCACTGACAAGGTTTGAGAGGACTTAATACAATTTTGAAAGAAGTTCTACTATAGATAAAATGCTATCAACAACAGTTCATGCTAAGAGGAATTTTTCATGAAAGAAAGTCAATCAACCAGGCACAATGGCTCACGCTTGTAATCCTAGCACTTTGGGAGGCCGAAGTGGGTGGATCACTTGAGGTCAGGAGTTCCAGACCAGCCTAGCAAACATGGTGAAACCCCGTCTCTACTAAAAATACAAAAACTAGCCAGGCCTGGTGGCGTGTGTCGGTAATCCCAGCTACTCAGGGGGCTAAGGTATGAGAATCACTTGAACCTGGGAGGTGGAGGTTGCAGTGAGTCAAGATCACACCACTGCCCTCCAGTCTGGGCTACAGAGAGAGACTCTGTCTCAAAAAAAAAAAAAAGAGAAAAGAAAGTCAGTCAATCGATGCAGCAATCTTCATTGTTATTTTATTTTAGGAGATTGCCACAGCCACCCCAACCTTCAGCAAGCATCATCCTGATGAGTCAGCAGCCATCAAGGCTGCCCACCAGCAAAAGAAAAAATTACAACTTACTGAAGACTCAGGTGATCATCATCATTTTTTAGCAATAAAGTATTTTAAATTATGTACATTTTTTGGACATAATGCTAGTAGACCCAGTATAATGTAAACATAGCTTTTTATATACACTAGGAAGCAAAAAATTTGCGTGACTTGCTCTATTGTGATATTCATTTTATTGGAATAGTCTGAAACCAAACCCCCAGTATCTCCAAAGTTTATTTGTACCTTATGTTGATTAACTTTAATTCTCAACAGTCCCATAATGAGAAAGAGAGGAATGGAGAACCTAAGTGACTTGCAAGAGCCCCTCCAGGAGCTAGAAGGGAGGACTGGGATTTGAACCCGTACATTTGGCTCTAGGACTGTAATTGTCACCTGTGGGCTGTGGTACCTGGTATACCTTAACATCTAGGTGATCTCCAAGGTCCTAAGAGGTGCTAACATTCTATGTGGCCATGAAATTAACCTTTTAAGCAGATGGGTGGTTTCTTGATTCTTCCTGTAATTCCAAAGCATTTTTCCTGTATGAACTTACTGATCATTGCGGCAAGGAAGACAAGTCTTCATTTTCCCAGCCCCACCACTGGGAACGACTCATCAGGTGAAAAGCTTGGGAAGGCCTCAAGGTGGCAGCATTAACTCAAATATGGATGGACAGAGCCTTGTATCTGGCCTTGAACTAATCAAAAATTCAGAATTGGCCCTTTTCTGCCTTTTAGTTTTTCTAAAACCCCAGGGTGTAACTATTTGGAGGTGAAGAGTCAAACTGATCTTGTGAGGAGACTAAACAGTGAAGACGCTGGAGACATCAAAGTGGAAAAGCATAAGTATTTCCCAGGAATTAAGAGTCTTTGGAGGGAAAAGAAAGAGGATATATTTGGTGCCATGAAAAAATGATGAGGTTCAAAAAGATTAATGATTCATCTGTTATCCATTCATAAGTGGCTGATTCTAGGCCTCTTACTTGCCAAAACCCTGAACCACCTCACTTCACCATGTTAATAGTCTTCATTTTTATCTGTTTAATTTTTTAGAATATTAAACACTGATAAAGGAGAGTACTAAATTACTTTATAAAGCCAGATATATAGGCTAGATTGTCTCAGTTGTTAGAGTCTTGATCCTACAGGTGAAGTTTTCTCTTCATTCCTCATCTTCTTCCTCTCCCTCTCTTCCTCTTCTCTTCCCTCCCCTTCCTTCCTTCTTTTCTTTGCTTTCTCTATCTGTCTTCAGCCATTTTTCCCTCTTTCTTTCTCTAGTTTTTTCCTTGGTTGTTATATTGGTCAACTAAATAATGAGGAAGAAACCTAAGTCTTCAGAGTTGGACATGTGGGTTAGGTGATTAGATGCTACAAAATTCCACCAGTGTGCAAAAATATCCTTGGACTCCTATCACCTAGCTTTCCACTTGCTTGGCCACTTTATATGTCTTCTTTTGTTAAAAATAATTTTTCTAACAGGGGGCTTTTTCTTGGAAATGTTTTCATGAGAGCAAAGAAAAAAGTGAGTAAATAAGCTCTACTTTTGTAACTGACTGTAGTGGAACACGCATTTGTGAGAACTTAAGAGAAATATTGTTTCCTAGATTCCGAGAACATCTCTGCTTCTCCACATTTATTCCCAAGAGAAGCAGTAAAGCACAGTGTAAAAATATATAGAATTTGGGTCAGACAGACTTGAGCATTTCCTCACTTTCTGGAACTACAAGATGCTCCAGGCTTCTCTGGTATAATCCCGGCTCCAGTGCTAGAACCAGCCTTTTCTCGAAGGAGCCCTGGTTTCTTTTATTAGAGAATAATATTAGAGAAAGATCTAAGTGCTAGGTATATACAGAAGTTTTCACATCTGTAAATTGAAAAGATAATATATTTCTCATAGAGTTATAAGAACATTAAGTGAAATAACACATACAAATATATACTGAACCAAGGGCTTGAAACATAGGAAGCTATATTATATTTTATATAAATATATTATATACATATAAATTTATCAGAAGCCGAAATAGAGAAATCCTTCGCTTCTTGTAGGCACCATGTTAAAATTCATTTAAAACCAGGTTGATTGGGAAAAAAATTCCTGGAAATGTTTTGATTCACAGAGCTCTTTGAAACTTTGAGTTCTGTAGACAGAGCTGGGTTTGGGAAAATGGAGATTCTGATAAAATTTATCATTTATAATCTGACATTTTGAAAATTTCTCCCCAAAGGGCCAACTTGCAATAATCACAGGAAATCTGTGGGCTGAGTGTGCAGTGGCTGGATCCTCAAGCTCCTTTGAAAGCATTTTTTGACACGATTTGCTCATCAATAATCTTAGCCTGTGACTAGAAGAGCCAGGACTCCCCTGTGTCCCCTAAGGGATCTTCGAGGTGCCTCCATATCATAATAATGTTTCAGTTCCCTCAGGAAAGTGGTGTTTTGATTGCTTGTTTGTATGTTGCTGAGCCTTGGATTGGAATTGAGACCTTAGGGAACTCCCCTTCAGAGGCTCCCAGATCTACATAGGCACTAGTTTCTAGCTGATCTCAGACTTTTCACACAGTTTGGTATGGCTCACTTACAGTCTCAAGCAAACTGCAGCGGCAGCTGAACTGCCTTTACACTTTTATCACATAGCCTCAGGAAATCTTTTACTATTTGAAATCCAAGGTCCTCAGAGACCAACAGCTCTTCTTTTCTTTTCTTTTCTTTTCTTTTTCAGACTTCAAAAAGTCCAATGTTGAAGCAGTTCTGAATTGAGATCTCATAATTCCCAAGGACATAGGTATGTTTTCCCCGACCTTTTTAAAAAGCAGTATTCTTCACACTGTAGGTAGAAATAACGGGTTCGTCTAAAAAAAAAAAGAGGCTCGGAAGTAGGTATATAAAAAGACTCTTCATTCAATTTCCCCCAACCTCCTCTGCTACATTTCACAAGAATAGAGACAGAAGTTTCCCATAAGTAATTCTGGGTTACCTTTAATTAGACAGCCATTGCCATAGTCATTGCTAGATGGGGTGTTGCTACCAACTGGTGTTAACAAAACCTGGGAAATAACTTCACACGATTGGGGCACAGTTTAATAAAAAGATTGATTAATTAGCTTCTATGGAGCACCTGCTAGAGGTCACACACTGGCTGAATTTTCTTATATTTTATCTTACTTTATCTTCTGTCTATAAAGGAAGATTGACTTGCCTACAGTCCCACAGCAAGTAAGCATTAAAGCTCTTATTCTAACTCAACTGCTGAGATTCTAATTCACTCATCCACTTGACAAATAGTTGAGTCTACTGTGTGGCTGCCTCGAGTGTAGGTAGTGGATAATAATGCACAAAACACTGACAAACAATATAGGCCTTGTCTCTTCCCTTATGGAATTTATTCCATTGAGAATCTTCTTTAGAACTCCCCAAACAGGGCTGTTATGATTGGGGGTGATGCTTCAAACCCCTTTAGAAGCAATTTTGATGGAACTTTTTATTTCCAAGCTATCTTAATGGCTTAGACTTCTCCTTATCTCTTTATAACAATAATAATTTCTTAAATTTTAATGCTTTTTCAGTTTTTGACTTAATATTTCAACCTTAGGTATTTCAGTATTCAACCTTAGATATTTTAAAGATATTTTTTCTCTTTCAAGACTCCTTCTGATATTTATTTTAGGCCCATGCAGAAAAGCCTGGGTTTTGCAGGACTTGAGTGGGAGGAGATATAGCAGCGGCAGTGGCAGGATTTGGATTCAGGCCTTGCAGCCTCCCAGGGTTGGTGCTGGGTAAATGAGGTCTTTTCTCTCGGCACTGACTCCAGATTTCTCCTTGCTGCACTGGATCTCAACACATTTATTAACAGAGACTGCAATGCGTAATAGAAAGGGTTGCCCATCAAGGGAACACAGAAAGAAGTACCTTGAAGATTAATTGCTGATAGATGAAGATGGCAGTCAGCGGCAGTTCAATATGGTGTGTGGGGGGTGTGTAATGGCTTTTAAAAACTGAACCTACAGCTTAAGTGAATAGACTCCTGTGGTCAATATTAACCAAGGAAATTGATCTAATAAGCATTCGAGAAGATATTTTGGAAAAATATTCAGAATCCACCCCAAGTCAGCTGAATTTTATTCTTGGAGTTTTTCCAGGTTTTCATCCTACCTTGTGTCTAGGAAAAGGTTGGTTTACGATATGGGAGGGTTAATATCTCTTTAGTCAAAGGACCACAGTACTTAGCAAGCAGTTATCCCTTCCTGGGATCCCTCTGCCAATAAGCAGCAGTATTTGGCCAGAGTTCTAGACTTTAAACCAGTCGCTTCACCTCACTGAGCCTCAGTTTCTTCATGTCTATATCTGCTGTCTCTCTCTCTCTATCTATCTAGTCATGCAATAATTAAGAAGTGAATGCAAAAAGAGTTTTATAAACTTTAGAACCACTGTTTTTTATAAACTTGAGAACAGCAGTTCTCAATCAGGGGAATGTTACCCTTCAGGGGACATTTGGCAACATCTGGAGACATTTTTGACTGTTACAAATGGGAGGTAGTGGTGTTACTAGAATCTAATGAGTACAAAGAGGCCAGGGAAACTGCTAAATATCTTACAATGCACAGGACAGCACTCCTTCTTGCCCACCACACCCTGAACCAAAGAACTGTCTAGCTCATAATGTCAGTAGTGCTGAGGCTGAAAAATCAGGCTCTGGAATTGTACAGATTTTACAGTTAAGTAGTTATGTGACCTCGAGGGGCACCACATCCTTCTGTTTCCAAATATGTAAGATCAGAACACTGCCTGTCATAGATTACAGGATACTGTGTCTGCTAAAATTAGAGAGTATACACACATGTCAGAAGTCAAAAGAAAAGTCAAAAAGGCTGGATAAATATAATGGAAAGTGCTACTGGTCGGAAAGTCAATTGGTACATTACTGGATAGTAATGTACCAAGCTGACTGAGCCAGTTCTTATGAAACTAGCCACATCGTGTGTGTGTAATGGTCATCCAGAAATGACAAGCTACCTTATCCCCTTCTTTTTGTGTCACCAATCGAATGGCTGCTGTTACTCTTCAAGGTAAGCTAAAGTCCAGCAGAGTTGAAGCATCTTTCTCCTTTAATTCCTGTTTTCTCCTTTTTCCTCCTCTCTTCTAACATTTTCTCCCTCATTTCTTCTGAGCCTGCTCCCACTCACTCTGCTACTAGGAGTGGGGAAAGCCTGTGAACACCTGAGGTTGAGGAACAAAAATAGGAGAGAAAGAGTGCTCTCAAATGAGGACACAAGCCTGTCTCCAGGCCTGACCATCTGCAAACTCACTGTTACTCCTGAATATTTTTCATACGACAAGTCTAAGCTAATATTTTGGCCCAAAGCACAAGCCTGGTAGACAAGAGGACAATAGGCGGTTTGTTGTGGAATTAAAGAGCGTGAAAAATGTTTCTATACTTTCCTATTGATGTTCCGTTCGATTCACCAAATATTTATATATGTGTGTGGGGGGCCATGATAAGGTGGGTGGACCAGAGAGGATGAAGACAGTTACCGTCCCAAGGGGCTTAGAGCTAGGCGAAGAGTGAGTAGTTGCCCAACTAATTGTACAATAATCAGCTAAGACTCAAGTGCTTTGAGGAGGCAGAGAAAGGAGGACTTAACTGTAATTAGGGTCTACAACAGACTTCTGATAAGGGGTGAAAAAAGACATATGCATATACACAGATACACAAAAACGTTTGTATATATCAAATTTGTAGTTCCATATTAAATATATATATATAAATACATCCTCATATTTAAATATACCATACTCCCTTTCAGTTGAACTACTGTTGAGGGATTAATTTATAAAGGCTTCAAAAGTTGTGGTTAAGATCTTTGGATTTAGTATCAAACAGACCTTGAGGGCACCACCACCTTGTCCTGCCAACACCTTGATTTTGGCCCAGTGAAACTGATTTGAGACTTCTGGCCTCCTGAACTTTGAGAGAATAAACTTGTGTTGTTTTAAGGAAAAATAAATTTAGAAAATCTTTAGTGAGGCTATACTATTGGAAGTAGAATGTGGAAGACATTGAGTGATGGATGTTTTTATTTTTAATAATTAAATGCATACAATCATATTCGTATCATAATTTGTATTTATATCATGTAAATATGTTAAAGAATTCAAGATGAATGTATGGACTTTGGATTCAGAAATATAAAGGGGTGAACTTTGATTGTGACTGTTAAATAGACTATCTTGCTCAATATTCAGCTCCCTGAGCCTTAACTTTCTTGTCTGTAAGATAGTCATAATAGCACCTATCTCATATGAATTAAAAGCTCTAATATAACAGAGGGTTCTAGCATGAGTCTTACACACAGTACGTTCTCTCTATACATTAGTTTTCTCCTTTTTTATCATCCCATCATCCCTTCTCGTACTTTCATTTGAATTTGGTTGATGCCTCTTCTTTAATCACCAGGCTAATTCAAGTTGACCACAATGGAGAATAGAACAGAAGTGACAGAGTTTATCCTCTTGGGATTAACAGATGACCCCAATCTTCAGATACCCCTCCTCCTGGCATTTTTATTCATCTACCTCATAACCCTGCTTGGGAATGGAGCAATGATGGTGATCATCCACTCAGACTCCCATCTCCACACTCCAATGTACTTTTTCCTCAGTAACCTCTCCTTTGTAGACTTGGGTTACTCATCAGCTGTAGCCCCCAAAACGGTGGCTGCATTGCAGTCAGGGGACAAGGCCATCTCCTACAATGGATGTGCAGCTCAGTTCTTCTTCTTTGTGGGGTTTGCCACTGTTGAGTGCTACCTCCTGGCCTCCATGGCCTATGACCGCCATGCAGCGGTATGTAGGCCTCTTCATTACACCACCACCATGACAGCAGGTGTGTGTGCTCTCCTTGCTACTGGTTCCTATGTCTCTGGCTTCCTCAATGCCTCTATCCATGCAGCAGGCACCTTCAGACTCTCCTTCTGTGGTTCTAATGAGATTAATCATTTCTTCTGTGACATTCCCCCACTCCTGGCTCTCTCATGCTCTGACACGCGCATCAGCAAGTTGGTGGTCTTCTTTGTGGTGGGCTTCAACGTCTTTTTCACCCTCCTGGTCATCCTCATTTCTTACTTCTTCATATGCATCACCATTCAAAGGATGCGTTCCGCTGAAGGGCGGAAGAAAGTCTTCTCCACCTGTGCTTCCCATCTCACTGCTGTGTCCATCTTCTATGGCACAATCATCTTCATGTACTTACAGCCCAACTCCAGCCAGTCCATGGACACAGACAAAATAGCCTCTGTGTTTTACACAGTGGTGATTCCCATGCTGAATCCCTTGATCTACAGCCTTAGGAACAAAGAAGTGAAAAGTGCTCTCTGGAAAATACTCAACAAACTGTACCCCCAATATTAAGTGTGAATGGGAAGTAGGCAAGCAATTAAGGGATAAACTTTCTCTCACACCTAAATGCCATCATGACTTTTAATGTTTGGCTGGTTTCAGTTCTTTCTTCCCCAAGAACAGCGGTTACTTCTGCTATTAGAAATGTAAAAAGCAGCACGTTGAAAAGTCTTACTTAGAAAGATAATCGTATATTTAGTGAACAGCAGCATGGGACAGTTGAGCTTTTCTTGCTTTAGTTTCTTGATGTGTTTTAAAGCAGAAGATTGAAGGATATAACTGAATGTACTGAATTTTCCTCATCCTATTTTTAATTGTAAGGATTTTTCATTCACTATTAAACTTGGTATAAAGATTTCGCCTTCATTTATAATATTGATCAACTGAACATGCAGTATTGTTTTTTATTCCTTTGTTCTGTGAGTTTGAAAGTTGGACTTCCTAATGTAGACAAAGGATGGTTCAATATTTTAAATGATATTTCAGAGGAAGTTGTAATTTAAAGGACAAGGCACTAGATCGAGTCAGGTGACTGAAGATTACATCTTTCCAACTCTCTACTCTCCCTTCTCTACCCATATTCCTACTCTACTTGCTAGTCATGTGCCTTTGCAATTTCCATTCCCTTTTTCTAAAGCATTGGGGAAACAATACACCTTGTTGTATACGTAAGTATGGAAATGCTTTAATAGATGAATTAGTTAAATTTGAACCTGACTAAATATAACTTCCTTCGGAGAGCCTACACTATCTTCTATGTTTCTTGTCTCTGTCTAACATAATTACCAAAATTTCCAGAAGGTTTAGAGAAAAAAACAATTTTCCCTAGAGCTCTAAAGAAATATATTTGTTTTCTGAATCAAATGCTTGCATTTCTTAGCACCCTTAAGTTTGGCGAATCTATTATGAAGATGCGTAATAGCTTTCTGGATTGTCTTTGCTTTTATTTTTTCAATAATTCAGCTCACCTCTGGGTCTCCATTGCATTCCAGTGTTCTGTAATTAGATGCTACAAGAATAAAAAAGCCTGCCTGGAAATTTACTTCTTAGGAACAGCACGATGACGCACAGTGCTAGTCCACCTTCAGGACTTGTTTCATGTGCTAAATGGTGTGAGCGAATGTGTGTGCGTGGGAGGGGAGTGGTGATTAATTTCACTTTTCACATATCAACTGCTTGATGGTGTTTATAACTGCAATTAATCTAAGTCACCACAATAGGTCATGATTTCAAAATCTCCCCAAAAAAACCCACAAATTAATTTTAACTTTATAGATGAAAACCAGAAATCTTGGTTGGCTAACTCAGTTGGCTTAAAATGCCAATTTAGTTTTGAGATTATTGGGCTCCATTATGTACAGGGCAGCCTCTGTCTGAGGAGGATAAATCATAAGCCTTCCAGGGAAAATTGCAAAGAAGGAGTTATGGAACATGAGAAACACGAGAATATCTTTCTCTAGCACACGGTTGCCATCACCTGAAAAGATCAGGAGCTTCTGAGCCTAAGGCCTGGACAACCTATACTTCCCCCATTCAGCCCCCTCCCTCCCCTCTTCTTTAGCAATGAGGCCCATCCAGCAACACGCAAGGAAGAACAGCCTTTACAGGCCAGGATCCACTGTATATGAGAATCTTTCTCATTGAAAGCTACAGAGCTCAAGAGTATCTGCATTTGGAGAAGAGCCTAGGAAGTAGCTATCCAAGCACTGAGTGCATTCCAATCTCACCTACACATTTTCCCTACTTGATATAATTGACTTTTTTCCCTCCTCTTCCTGCTCCTCCTTCTTTACTTCCTTTTATCCTTCTCCTCTTTTTCCTTCCCAACTTATTTCTATGCCCAGCCCAAGCAGGAACTTTCCTCACCACTAGGCCATTTAGATCTCTAAAAAAAAATTAAAATCTAGAGTCTATATATGATAACTATTACAGTATATATTAACATGTGTATCTGGGCATGTTTCTTTCTTTTATAATTTTAATTTTTATTTCATTAGATTTGGGGGGTACAGGTTGTTTTTGGTTACAGGCATAAATCATTTAGTGGTGGTTTCTGAGATTTTAGTGTGCCCATCACCCGAGCAGTGTGCCCAATATATAGTCTTTTATTCCTCACCTCTCTCCCAACCTTCCCCCATTGAGACCCCAAAGTCTATTTTATCATTCTCATGGACACATTTCTTTATGCCTTTATACCTCAGTTTAGCAGGAAAATGTGGGTCTCCTAAGAGTTAAGGGCCCAATGTCTACATATTTATATTTTATGTTGAAATCACCTCAAACAAGTGTTCCATCTGACTGTAAATAGGTATAAAAGAGTACTATCGAAAGCTGGATGAAAATTCTAACTGTTCTTATCAGTTGTATGACCTCAAGAAAGTCATTTAGTCTCACCGAACCCAATGTACAGGATAAAGTGTGAGGGTAATATGATATTAAGTATGTGAATGTGCCCATCATAATGAACGTGTATTTCATACCATTGAGATTCCTATACTAGCTCTTTCTTCACTTAGCTGTCCCTGGACTTCTCATGTTGGCTCTTGAGGTGCCTGAGCAAAAATGGGAAGTCCAAGGACAGCCAGGTGAAGCTCGTCCCATCCAAGTCCAAGCTTTTATTTTCATTCCTTGTTTAACTTTCTGCCCTCCAAGTTCCCAGCTCTACATTTCAAACTAACATTACACGGGTATTCATTTATAGAAGCTACTCAGAAGGAGATGTCTTGTCGCCAGCAAGACATCAATTCACAGAGTATACATTACTGTGAGGAGCTCTTCCCTTCCACATAGGAAATCTGTCAAATGGAGAGTAAATGCCCATTTGGTTAATAACAACACCCACTCTCTCCCTGCAGGAATTGTCTGATGAATGAGAGACCCTGTGTGTAGGGCCTGCCGCCCAATACAGTGCGATAAAGGCACAAGGACTTCCCACCTGAAATGTTCAAAAGAGAATGTGAAAACTCATAAATCAGGGCAGTTATTTATATTAGGATAGATTATTCTTTTAAAAATGGATTATGATTGAATTATTCTAAATAGGATGTTCCCTTTGTACATTAGAGCATTTGTTGAGGTTTATGTATTGGGAATGGAAAATTAAAATATTAGATTCCTTGGCAACTCAAGCTGGAATTGCAGAGTCATAGACTCTTTAGCCAAAGAAAGAATTTAAAAATAATCTAAACCAATCCTCTCATTTTGCAATTAAAAACCCCTATTTTTACAGTTTAACTTGCTTAAACTCACAAAGAACCAAATCTTGTTTGACACTTTTTCATATTTTTTAAAGTACTTGTTGTATAAAAAGACGTTTTATACTTTTACCTTCATTTGTTCACCATGATATAGTTATTTGTGCTTCAGTTTTGCAGTGGAGGAAACCAAAGCTTTGAGAAGTTAACTTACCTGTCTACTGTTAAAAAGAGGAACCGAGGTATGAAACTGAGTTTTTTGCCTTCCCTGACCAAGACTCCGAAAAAATAAGTCACCATGTATGTTAGTAAATTTCAATGGAAGTCTTACTTAATGTGTGACTCGCTTACACTCTTTCATGATGAGTCCTTGCCATGTGGAAGGCACTCTGAAGAATACAAATAAGTAAGACTGTAAGATGTAATTCCTACTTCCACAAAGTAAAGCCCTCTGCATATATGTTTACTGATGTAATGCACCTTGAGGTTAATGACTCAATGTTCCATAACTTTACCAACAGAAATTTTCCCAGTATTCCACAGAGCATGAATGGATCAGGGCATATTTGTTTTCAGTCTGATAGAGTTGGCTGTTTGAGTGCCACAGCCGACAGTGATAGCCAAGCCTCAACCAATGTTAACTAGACACAAGCTGCAGAAAAGGCATGGTGTGAAGTTGATGAAGAAACCAGTTGATATTCAATATTGTTCCTGCTTCAGGAGCAACTTAAAAATAAAGTGGTGGAACAGAGGACATACCTCTAGGTAGATGATAGTTCAAAGGCATTTGTGGCCATTATCAGATGAGTAGTCTAGAAAATAATAATTGGAACTCATCAGGGGCAAAAAAGAATCCTATGGGCAGAGGAAGATCCTCAGAGGATGTGGGACGTGAGCCAAACTCTGAAAAAATAATGTAGATGGAACCCAGAATTCCAAGATTCCAATCTTACTTTCTAGTCACAACTCTGCCAGTTGCCAGTGGTGAAGCTGGTATAAGCCACGTATCTCTGAGCCAATTTTCTTACCTTCAAAGTGAAGACAATAGCACCAGCCATACTTTCCTTAGGATGTTTTGCAGGCTAAATGAGATAATGGGTGAGAAAGCATCTTCAAAATTGCTAACTTCCTTTGAACTATAGTGTTGCTGTTGGTAATAATATTATAAGCAGAACTGAATGGGGAGTTCCTAAGCAACCATCTGAACTCACGTATGGAGGTGGGATTGCAGGTGGCATGTTGGCAGGAGCTTGTAGGAAAGTTGGCCATTCAGATTAGAAGAGTGTGAACCATTAATGCCTCAGTCGGTTACTTCTACAGGCAATTGGAACTTCTTGTCATCAAACAAGGTGAAGAGACTGCGCCTTTGAGAGTAATTGCATCCCTATAGAGAAATCATACTTTTACAGAAAAATTTCTGTAGGATCTCACCAATCGGGTTTCTAGATTCAAGCCCAAGAATTCTGCCTCCCATTCATAACATGGAATTTCTCAGTTGTTAGTCTGTGATTATTTCACAAAGTGTGTAGGGGGATGGATAGGATATTTGTAGCATATTTAATTAGGAGAAAAAGTTATTGTATATACATATGCTTATACACATGTGTGTGCATATTTATGTGTCTATATATACACATGTGTGTGTATGTGTGTGTATTTTAAACTTTCTAGAAAACAGTAAGAAAAAAACAGATAACCCAATAGAAAATACAAAATTTAATTGTCCAGTCTATTTTTTCATGTTCGTTTATATGGCCTACCTACAGTTTGGGGTAGTGATTAATTATGCTGATGTGAACCTTTTGGTCATGTATCTTGGTGCAAAAATGCATTAATTTTTCTGGGCTAAATATACCTGGAAGTAGAATTGTTGAATTGTAGGGTTTATCCATTTTCAACTTTTGTAAATAATGTGATGCTATTTTCCAAAGTAGTTATACCAGTTTTTACTCCTATGAACAGTGTGTGAGAGTTCTTACTGCCAGTTCTTGGTATTACTGGAGTTATAAATTTTGCCAGTTTGGTTAGAGAATAGTGTCTTTTATTGTTGTCTTAATTTGTACTATATTGATGACTGCTGAAGTTCAGCACAATTTTGGATTCGTTTTTTTTTTTCCAAATCTTTCACCTATTTTTATTTGTGTAAGAATTAACTACAACTAAATACAAGCAGAATACATGGAAATGAATATCTGGGGAGTTAATTTGTTCTGTTCCCAACTGGGTGATAGAAATTGGTGTTTGCGTGGTAATTGTTGTCAAACTGAATCTAGAATTTTTTTGATATTTGAAAGAGCTTTTATTTTTAAAATATGCTCATAATAATAAGAATTTAGTGATAATTTTACAGTGTGCAAGCTATGAGGTCTAGTAAAAGAACACTGTGGTCTTTTAAATTGAAAAAGAACTAGGTTTATGTGCTGCTATCATCTACTCTCTGGACCCTCTACAAGCTTCACTTTCCAACGCTATAAAAGGCAACAATAAATTCCCAGAAAGCTATTGGGAGTAATAAATTAGTTAAGGTATATAAAGTTTCTAGCAAAACACATTGACTAAATAAATATCAATTTCCTTTCCTCTTCTTCCAAGCCTCACTTATTTAAACAATATTCATTGAGTGCCCACAGTGGACTATTTCTTTAACATAGGTCACCTATGAATCAAGCAAATATAATAAACATATACTTCAGATCCTAGGTCAAAAATACGTGCTGGCTTTGGAGTGGGGATATACAGTGGAGTGAAATAGAGAGCTCAGAAGCAACTATGTATATATGTGTATATATACATATATGTGTATATATGTATGTGTATATATATGCTGAGGCTGGGCACGGTTGCTCATGCCTGTAATCCCAGCACTTTGCAAGGCAAGGCCAGCAGATCACCTGAGGTCAGGAATTTGAGGCCAGCCTGACAACATGGTGAAACCACATCTCTACTAAAAATACAAAAATTAGTGGGGCATGGTGGCAGGTGCCTGTAATCCCAGCTACTTGGGAGGCTGAGATAGGAGAATTGCTTGAACCCAGGAGGTAGAGGTTGCAGTAGCTGAGATCACACCACCACACTCCAGCCTGGGTGACAGAGCTAGGCTCCATCTCAAAAAAAAAATATGTGTGTGTGTGTATATATATACATATATATATATATAGAGAGAGAGAGAGAGAGTGTGTGTGTGTGTGTGTGTGTGTGTGTGTATGCTGCATCCTTGGGCCAACATTAGTGACATATATGTATATATATGTATATGTATATATGTATATTCATATATATGTATACATATATGTGTATATATCACTAATGTTGATATATATGTATATATATCAACTTATATATACATATATATATATGCTGCATCCTTGGGCCAACATTAGTGAAGTCCATATCAGTTAAAGGAATTTTTTGGATTTTGCCTGATTGGTTGAAGAATTGTGATGACATGGTCAGAAATATCAAAGAAGTGCTAGTTTGATGAAAAAGGTGAGAAGTTTGCCCCATAATATGTTGTTTTTTAGATGCTAACATGTCTCCTCTCTGGGGATGTGCCTCAATACTTAAGAAACCTGAACTGGGAGCTCAGAAGAAAGGTGAAAGTTGAGACTAGATAGATAAGGAAAGCCAAATGAACCTACGTATTTTATGCACCTTTTTTTGAATATCAAATTTTATATATACACACACACATACACCTATATACATGTATGTATGAATAAAAAATAAAATATATTTTTATATATACACACACACCAAAATATATATCATGGTAAAAATGTTAAAAAAAGTAAATCAAACAAAGCTTTTATATTTTAGAAAGTGGTATAGCTAAATTTCTGTTATAAACTTTTCTGTATATGTTATATTTCACACTTCAAATGTTTAGAAACAGATAGACCCAACAGAGCTCCTATATTCAAAAAGTTTATTTAAAAAAACTAAAGGGGAGATAAGACCTATACATAAGTAACTTTAATTCTATGTAGAAAATAATAAAAACCAACAAGAGATACATATAAAATGCTATAGTAACAGATGAAGGGTAGATTCTAGGGTGGGGAATTGAGGAAGATAACTTTGCTCTGGACAAGAGAGATACAGTAAAATAGAAGAGAAATCATGCAGATGTATTTCGCAAACAATGTCTGTTTGGCTGGAGTGTAATATCTGTGGAGAGAAGTAATGAAAAATAAGTTTGGAATGATACGTTGGTGCCCAACAGTAGGGATATTATCTTTCAAATTGAGGTTTTCAAATTTAAGCTATAGATTCAAACTTCACTAAAGAAATTCTGGATATCATGCAGATAGATGTCGGAGATAAGGCAGAATCTCAACTACTGTAGAAGAATATTTAAAACAGCTTTCCTTATGCACCTATGTTAAAGTAAAGCACTTGTTTGCTTCAGAGGAAATTTTCAGCATTTTATGTATGAGCACATATCCACCTAAAACATTATTTGAGCACCCGCTCTAGCAAATATTGGTATTCTGTGTATCCAGAATCCATTCTCCTGCTTAAAATATCGTGACTTTCTAGGAGAATGACCTCTTTCTTGGAGAATAGATTGGTGGGAGAAGAGTGTCTAGTTCCTGTACCCTCGCCACCCACAAGTTTATGGAAACTGAGGCAAGGATAACATTTCCTTCCCTTCCCCCAAAGGAAGAGAAATCTGTACAGAGAGATTCATGAAGGTACACAGAGAGGCAGGCATGAGTCCGAAGCTCAGCCAGCAAAAAGTTCTCACTCCCCTAAATTTGAATCTGCAAGGGATGGAAAGATAGCATCAAGGCTTGGAGCTCATTTGCTATAGCAGGGAAATGCTGGTGGGGCCATTCCAGACATGACATGGTTCTTTGCTTCTGACTTCCGTTCCTCAGCCCTCTGAAATGCTCCTGCATTTTGCCCAGTTTCCTTTTGATTCTGCAAACCTCTTGATATCCTTTCAAATACCTCCTTTTTTCCCTTTAAGTTAGCCTGAACTGGTGTTTATAATGAAATATAACTGATACCTCTAGCTTGTGAGAGATACTCTTCCATGGACAGTACAGTGAGCAAGAGTGAAGTCACTGACCTCACAAAATTATAAATGTTAAAGAGTATGAGGAATAAAGCACCCTCAATAATAAAAGAGAGGTCTACAACATTTCAATAAAAAGCAAAAAGTTTTATAAAAAATCATCAGGAAAGTGAATAATGCAGAGGACACTGCCCCAAAATTTAACTTAGCAGAAAATGAAGGAATTACCAAGGCATCCATTTTGTAATTATTTTTGTTCTTGCTAACAATGGTAATAAAGATCTGGAATTATTGGCACATAGGATGAGAGAGATCTTAGGGCTGTTTTTGTTCCCCTGTTGCGTGTTACTGACTAAGAAGTTGAGGCCCGGGGAGGAGAAGTGGTTTCTGAATTCTCACATCCAGGAAGTGACAGAGCGAGACTTTGTGCAGTATTCTAACTCTGCATACCACCTCACACACCACAGCTGCTCGGCTGGCGGCCACAACCCCTTTTGTGCGTATGAGCAGCCATTTAGTCTGTCTGCTTAATGTTTTTGATAGAGTCAGACACATTTTTCTTACAAACATGTTTGTCCTTATAAACACATTACTGATTTTCTGTTCAGATAACGGTCACTTTTTATCTGAGTAATATATGAGCCTGGCTAAAGCTGGACAATGTTGTATCCAGGAGCTAGTATGCTGATTTTCAAGTTAATTCCAACAACCACTTCTTTTTAGGTCACTCGTTGGCTGCTCTTCAGATTTCTCTCTTCAATTCCAAGCACGTCTTATGTAAATAATAGTGTCTGTGATAGTGGATGCCATTGTGCGCTACCTGGATCTCCTAGCTGAAATCCTTCCAAGAATTTCCTTCAGTCAATGGGAGCCACCTCCCCTGAGGTTATGGCTCTAGGTGAAGATTAAACAGCTGTAGAAGTGTCATCCAGCATTGGCCAGTGAGTAGTATGAAGGCCAGCTCCCGCTTGTCCTGCTTCCTTGACACAGCTCCCAAGGGCCATCTTAGCTCCCAAGCACCCTGAAGGATTGGCTGAGGCCTTTGTTTCTCCCTCTCTCTGATTCTGCTGCCATCTTCCCTTATAGATGCTGTTCCTGAGAGTCCTTCACGGAGAGCCATCTGCACACAGATCTCAGTGTCAGTCTATTTCCCAATGAATCTAATCTGAGCAATCTCCTTGCTTGCTCTTTTTTTCCCACATGAAATAGGTATTTCGTTTTACTTTATTTTATTAAGTTCAGCAGTACATGTGCAGGTGTGTTATACAGGTAAATTGTGTGTCATGGGGGTTTGGTGTACAAATTATTTTGTCAGCCGGGTAATAAGCATAGTACCTGATAAGTAGTTTTTCAGCCCTCTTCCTTCTTCTCACCCTCCACCCTCAAGTCGGCCCTGGTGTCTTTTGTTCCATTATTTGTGTTCAAATGTTTAGCTCTCACAAGTGAGAACATGTGATATTTGATTTTCTGTTCCTGTGTTAGTTCACTCAGGATAATGACCTCCAGCTCCATCCATGTTGCTGCAAAGAACATGATCTTGTTTCTTTTTATGATTGCATAGTATCCCATAGTGTATATATATCATATTTTCTTTATCCCGTCTACTGTTGATAGGCGTTTAGGTTGATTCCATGTCTTTGCTCTTGTGAATAGTGCTGCAATGAACATATATGTATATGTGTCTTTATGACAGAACTGTTTCTATTCCTCCTGGTATATCCCCAGGATTAGGATTGCTGGGTCAAATGAGAATTCTGTTTTAAGTTATTTGAGAAATTGCCACACTATTTTCCACAATGGCTGAACTAATTTACATTTCCCCCAACAGTGTATAAGCATTCTCTTTTCTCTGCAACTTCACAAGCATCTGTTATTTTTTTGACTTTTTAGTAATAGCCATTCTGACTGGTATGAGATGGTATCTCATTGTGTTTTTGATTTTCATTTCTCTAATGATCAGTGATTTTGAACATCTTTCATATACTTGTTCACTGTATGTCTTCTTTCAAAAACTGTTCGTGTCTTTCATCCACTTTTTAATGGAGGTTGTTTGTTTTTTGCTTGTTAATTTAAGTCTCTTATAGATTCTGGATATTAGACCTTTGTTGGATGCAGAGTTTGCAAATATTTTCTCCCATTCTGTAAGTTGCCTTTTTTACTCTATTTGTTTCTTTTGCTGTCCTCACCCACTCCTAATTATATGATCATTTCTGATGGCCAAATAATTTTTTACCTTCTTTAAGATTGTGATTTGTGTTGCTAAGAACATCAGAACTAAAGTCCTAAATCTTTAGACCTGTTTCTTGAAGTAAGCAGAAAACAGTGGCTAGTGTGCACAAAATTCACATTTTCTAGAGATGTAAAGAGCCTTAGAAGCTATCCCCTCCTCAAATACTTCCTGATGGTTTTGTGTGTGCTGTGAGCTCTGGTGGGCATTGTCACCTTTGTTGTTTCTCATAATTACCCTGTTGACATTTAGGTTATTATCCTAGTTTTATAGTTGATAAATCCAAGGCCCCAAAATGTGAAGCGACTTATTGAGGATGAAACAGATGAAGAAGTGTCATCATTTTCTACTAAATGATAACCTGTGATTTATGAATCAGATTTCCCATTTTACAGATGGTAAAACTGAGGCTCAGATACACAGATACTAAGTAATAGAATCAGGATAACGATTCACTCTTTTGCTGGCTCTACAAGTCTTTTACTCTATTCTTATCTCTCCATCATGCTCCATTTTTTTTCACATGAGAAAACTAAGGCAAAAAAAAAAAAAAACAAAAAAACCCTCAAATGGTTTTTCCCATGTCATATAGCTAGACTGGTGGTGTTGAATCTAGGCTCCAGATTTTCTATCTCCCACTCCACACCACCAGCTAGCTCTCCTGCTCAGCATGCTCAGAATCTGTAGGACTACGGCTGCCTTTTCCAAACATGGTCGGTGCAATGGCATTCTCACTTTGACTGCAAAACTCTTCACCAAATATAAAACTGAAAATGTAGGCCACCTGTCCATGTGATTGTATTTCATAACTTAGAGCTAAAAATAGCTCTCAGCTTGCTTGGCCTGTATATAACATATTAAAAGCTCAAATTCAAATTCACTCGCTTCTTGGATTAATGTTAAGATTATGGCTTTCCAGACTTCTTTCTCTCACATTCTATCTCACCCAGCAGGGAATGGATTGTGCTTGTCCACATTATTTTCTATGTGAATTACTGAGCTCTTATTTTCAAAGATGAATTTCATGACCTTATAGTCTTTTCTGTACCTGCAGAATTCATTTTGGAGGGCACAGGCTCTAGAACCAGACAGCAGGGTAAGGTTGGGTATCTGTGGCCAAGGCACGAAAACTTTGTGTTAATTTCCTCATCTGTGAAACAAAGATGAAATCATATATATTTCCTGAGGTTGTTTTGAGAAGTAAACAAACTAATTCATGGCCAGTGTTTAGCTAAAATCTGGACACACACACAGAGTGGACAAATAGAATAATTATAAACAAAAATCAACAAAATAAAAAATCACCACTACATAGCATGACCAATTTGTCCTAGTTTGCCTGGGACAATCTGTTTTCTCACTGAAAGCCCCAAATCTCAGGAAATTTCTTAATTCTGGGCAAAGTGGAACAGTTGTTTACTCTACTCACCATCAATGAAACAAAAGGTTCTGAGTAATTCATTTATTCAAGAAGTGTTTATTTATAACTAATAAATTCTAGACAGTGTGATGGTATTTTAAAGGTAAACATGTCAAAAATGTAGCCTCATGGAACACTCACGCTAAGAAGAGAGAATTATGAAAATGGGCAAATTGTATATGTGCTCTCCTGAAAACTGGCATGAAATGGACAAAGAGTATAACTCTGAGATGCATTGTATTCAGAGGGACACAATCCAGGAATTTCATGGATTACACACTTCTGTCTAATACTGCTGCTTTTTTTCCCCCTCCAAGCATAAATGCTATGGGGAGTTAACCGGGTTACATAAGAAAAAATTTTCCTTAAGCAGGTAAGTTAAACAGTTTGCTGTTACATTACTACAGGCCTTCTCAGCATCTTTAATAGCCTAATGAACACTTAAATCTCAGATGGGAATGTTTTAAGTATTGTTTCTGAACTTTTAGACTTTTCAACAACATAGAATTTTTTTAAAACTCATGTGATGGTACCAATATTCCATAGGGCTTTGACAGAAGGAAAATCTAAGTGGTATTTGGCATTGAACACAGAAAGCTCAAAGTAGGAAGAAAAGTGCCAAACCCCAACTCCTCATAAATAGAGACAGTAGTCCTGCTTCAGTCATCAGAGCCAGAACTGTGGTTCGTCACTGTTTTTCTTTTGGTTCATGAACCTTGTTTCAGAATTTAATGAGCACATGGATGCATAGAGGATAAGAAGCTTCAATCAAGAGCCTTGAACTTTGCAGAGCATGCTGAAGAGATGCTAAGTCTTCTTAGGAATTGAAAAATCTTCTCTAAGTGAATTTTGATCCTTCCTATCAGCAAAGATGGAAAAACACTGCAGACTGAAATCAATACTAACACAAGAAATAAATTCCAAGCGTGGACTAGCATGGGATAATAGTGTAGAATGCATAGAAGCAGGACTTAGATGAAATATAGTAGTCACTTTCACATACGGAGTGCTTACTATTACATGCTTTATCTTATTTAATCAAGAGATATTTATCCTGGTATTTAGGCTGTGGCTTCTGAAATCAGACTTCTTGGTTTTGAATATGGTTTTGCCATTTACTTGTGATGCAACCTGGAAGAAATTATCAAAATACCTCTAAGTCTTATAATTCCCATCTATAAAGTAGCAATCATAAGACAGTAGTATCTTTTTCAACAGGCTTGTAGAGGTTACACGACATAATTGTTGCAGCCTGATTTCTAACTCATAGTAAAGCTCAGTAAATATCACCTAATGTTTTTCATATTATTATTAGGTGGGTATTATTCTTAGCATTTTCATTTAATGGAAGAGGTAACTGAGAACAGGAGTGATCTATAGCAGACTCCTCCTATCAACCCCATTTAGGGGTTCATTATTGATGAGAAACAGGAAAGCAGTGTCATATATTTCAGCCTCATTTTTTTCTCAGAAGAAATTATATTAATGAAATATGTTCTTGGTCTCTTTCTAAATTATTTTTCTCTGAGTCACCCTTTATGAAAGTGATATTTATATCTTTGTGAATCACACCCACACTTGTGTGGGTTCTCTCCTTGGGTCATATGTACTTTTAGTGTGCCTTTATATTTAGGGGACACTGGGAGATGTTCTTTACAACACATATATAACCTTAAGATACTCTATTCTGATTTAGGAGGGACTTTCATATCCCCAGGCCCTGCTGCAGAAGCCATTCCTCACAGGTTTTGGTTGCCTCTGGTCTGTCCTCTGTCCCACCTACACAGCAGAAGTAAAAAGGAGAGAGAGAGAGAAGCCACCAAAACAAAAACATTCCGTATTTTAAAGTCAGAAGCAATGTCTTTATTTCCTTTTTCTTTTCTTTTTTTTTTTTTTTTTTTTGAGATGCAGTCTTGCCTTGTTGCCCAGGCTGGAGTGCAGTGGCTCCATCTCAGCTCGCTGCAAGCTCCACCTCCCGGGTTCCTGCCATTCTCCTACCTCAGCCTCCCGAGTAGCTGGGACTACAGGCTCCCGCCACCACGCCCGGCCAACTTTTTTGTATTTTTAGTAGAGACGGGGTTTCACCGTGTTAGCCAGGATGGTCTCGATCTCCTGACCTTGTGATCCGCCCGCCTCGGCCTACCAAAGTGCTGGAATTACAGGCGTGAGCCACCGTGCCTGGCCTCCTTTTTCTTTTTTAAATATTTTGATAAGAACACAACATGAAATCTATCCTCTTCATAAATTTGTAAGTGCACAATACAGTATCGTTAACTATAGGTAAAATGTTGTATAGAAGATCTTGCATAACTGAATTTTTTTTTTTTTTTTTTTTTTTTTGAGGCAGGATCTCACTCTGTCCCCCAGGCTGAAGTGCAGTGGTACTATCATAGCTCACTGTAACCTGGAACTCCTGGGCTAAAGCAATCCTTCCGCCTCAGCTTCCCAAAGAACTAGGATTGCAAGTGTGAGCCACTGCAACTGGCCACATAATGGAAACTTTATACCCTTCGAGCAACTCAGCATTGCCCCCTCCCCCTGCCCCTAACAACCATCATTCGCTGTATGTTTCTATGATTTTGGCTATTTTAGATACTTTATAAAAATGGAATCAAGTAGTATTTGTCCTTCTGTTATTGGCTTGTTTCACTGAGCGTGGTGTCCTCCAGGTTCATTCATGTTGTTGCATATGGCAGAGTTTTCTTCTTCTTAAAGGCAGATAGTATTCTACACAGGTTTGATCTTCTTTTGATTTCTCCTCTGTCCAGCCTATGTGACAGAGCAAGAGAAAGAGAAAGAGAAAGGGAGAGGGAGAGCAAAAGAGAGAGGAGCCAAAGAAACATAAATGTTCTGTGATTATTTTTAAGTCAGGAGTGAATGTTTTTATTTATTTTTAAATAAAACAGAAAAACACCTCTAAAACTCTTGGAAGGTTAATGATTATCTGCCGACCTGTGTTTGTTTCATTCGTGAAGTATTTAACTCAGTCCGCATCCAAGAAAAATATTTAAAGGGCACGGCAGAATGTGTGTAACTCCGCCACGAGAGGGCTAGTTTGACTTGGTCAGACAGCCATTTGAATTCCATCATTCATTGAGTGTTAGGCTTATCATTTCAAAGTACATTTGTGAGGCATCTGCTATAAGCTAGACCCTAGCAAGCATATTGACTACCTCATAGTATACATACTGGTGGTTGGATATGGAATTGAATTTTATTCTCTAGGCAGTCACAGATGTCATTTTGTCATTTCTGTCTTTCCCTGTACATCCTGCTCTGCCATCTCTCTGGTCCTCCATGCCACAGGAGGCTCACTTTATAAACTAGATCATCTGGACTCCTGTTCCTTGTGGCTTCGTGGATTTGGCCAGTTGGTGATCAAAAGGCAGGAGGAAAGAGATGCTGAGGTCTTTATTCCCTCAATTCCCTGCTTGCTGAGCTGGAGATTGGTAGTATCTATTGAAACTCACACCCCTGCCAGGCTGCCCCTTTCTTATGGCTACCTTTTACTGCATGAGAAATAATGTTATTTCTAGATAGATAGTTATAATTATTTGAACTTCTTCTTTTCCTTGATATCCCATAACTTAAAAACAATGATGTAAAATTAACAATAGTTAAATTCTGATGAAGTCAATATATCTTATGTCTCATGATAAGGTAATATGAAAGGAAAGAAAACAAACACAAATATATATTTATAACAAACTAAGAAATACTCATGACAATTACAGTCTTTTTTCTTAATAACTGATAACATGTCATAGCTGGCATTTGTAACTACCTTCTTTTACAGCCTATTCTATATTCCCTGTGTCTCCAGCAAGTACTTCAGATGTTCATGATTCTTTGCCTGATGAGGTGACCCAAACTTTCATTCCTAGCGGGTCTGGACCATTCATAGTTCTGGCTGAATTGGGTCATTATAGTTTTCCATTGACCTTAATCACAGGGCATGTGCTCTAAATTATGGTCAGGGAGCCAATGTTGAGATTCTGCTAGCTGCTGAGTATGTCTATCCCAACTATGCATTCCAGAACTGGGGAAATGACAACTGGATGTGTTTGGGGACCCACTGGGCCCACTGTGAGACAAAACTGAGCTAAAGCTCCATTGATCACCTGATCTCCATACCCTTTACTCTGACTGATGTGACACAGTGATGTTTTTGTTCTTCCAGAATTAGTACAGTTTCACAGTTACCCTGGTAAAAGGAAATAGGTCCCTGTGGGGAAGGCTGGAAGACAGATTAACAGTACACATTTTTGGTCATATATCAGGATTCTTTCTCAAGGGAACCTATCTTCCTCTTCTTTCAACATTTCTAGGCAAGTAAGCTGGATTCAGTCTGGGTATTGATTGAGGGACTATGACTACATTTTTATGATTGAGGTTAGACTTTTGTTCACTTGATCTAGAACTTTTCTGCTTGTAAATATCAAGTAAAACTTAGCAGGATTCCTGTCTATTTCACCTCTAGAAACATCATGAACAACTTTTGTTAACACCATAGATCTATGCATAAGACTATTCTGACTTCTGCTTTGACTCTGCTGTCCATTCTGGTAACCTCACTCACTTTGGCTTTGGTGACTGAGTACCACCACTCGGTACCTGCCATCCAGAATGCAATCATTCCCATTACATTTAGGTTTCTGAATGACTGAAGTTTCCAGTTACAGGTCTAACCTACAGAGAAGAGCAACCATGAAGCTATTCAAGGATGCTGGGGCTCCCCTCCCAAGTTAATTTTCTTTCAATATTGATGAAAGGTGCTAGACCCTTCTAGTGTGGGAGATTAGTTCTTAAATGACAAGTTTATTCTAATACTCCAGTCTCCCTAAGCCTTTGAATCAATCCTGTCTTCTACATTAAACCAAGACAGGTCAGGCATTTCTAATTCACTCACTGTGGTCCCACTTTGGTCCATGTTTTATCCAACCAACCAAAGTGTTATAGTCCTTCTAATTCTTTGAGCTGCAACCTTCTGTAATGCAGAATCTTTGATTAGTGACCCCATATCAATAAATTTGGTATGATTCAACGTTATGTTCCTTTCATTATTATGCTACACCCTTAGAATCTATTGCCATATGTGTTTACTGAAGTCTTGTTTGTGTAAATTAGAAAACTCAAGTAGATCTTTGGAGCATCGAACAACTTCTCATAGGTCATACTTTGTACCTCATCTTTAAGAATCTCTTGGGGCTTGAGTCTACTTATAGGTCTAGATGCAAAGGGGCGGGGCTCTGAAAAGAATCAGCATTGTCTTGCATAGCAGTTGCTTCAGGGGAGGTCATTATAGTTTTCTAAGGCAATGCAGTTAATCTCAAAGATGGGTGAAATGGCTGATATCACTGGAAGGAGATAGATGATATCACTGGGGTGGGGATGGCATTACCACTGGGGGCAGACAGGCCCCTTCTACTGGGGATGAGTTGACCTCTTCTTCTAGGAGTAAGAAGACCTCTTCCTTTTTCACTGGCAAAGAAAACGCATCAGAATTTAGGGACTCAATGTCCCCAGCAGGGACTTCCCATAATGGCCAATCACAATTTACAGGAGCCCGTTCTTTTCCAATATCAATGTCCTTACATTAACAGTAGACACCTTGAGAGGCTAGGGGTTTAACTTGCATTGTAAGTCACCCAGCCATAGGCTGATATTCTACATTTAATCTTCAGCAACCTCAACCCTGCAACTACAGAAGAAAAAAATCTCTTTCAGGGTACCGTAGAAGACTCCAGGTCATGTATATGGTGCTTGAGCTGCAAATTTGAATCCCTGAGCCCATTCTTTTCTTTCACCACTTCATCCAGTAGCATTAGGAGCAACCAAGGAATGTCATAATATTTGTTAGCTTTCCAAAACTACTTGGAAGTATATATACAGCACCCAGCTTCCTACTTCTTATAAGTGGTTGGTTAAGAGTATCCACTGTAGGCCAGGCATGGTTGCTCAAGCCTGTAATCCTAGCACTTTGGGAGGCTAAGTGGGCAGATCACTTGAGCCCAGGAATTGAAGACTAGCCTGGGCAACATGGTAAAATCCCATCTCTTCAAAAAATGCAAAAACATTTAGCTGGGCATGGTGGGGCATGCCTGTAGTTCCAGCTGTTCAGAAGGCTGAGGTAGGAGGATGGCTTGAACCCAGGAGGTGGAGGTTGTAGCGAGTCGAGATTGTGCCACCACATGGCTGCCTGGGTGAAAGAGTGAGACACTATATCAGGAAAAACAAACAAACAAACCAGATTACTCACTGCAAATATTTTGCATATCTCTCTTACCCATATATGCCGTGAACTGTCAGTGCTTTCTTTACTGATAAAAAAAGAGTCATTACCATCTTTAATAAAATTAAAAATGCAATTACAGAAACCCCAAACCAATTTAGAAAACTCATTCTTAAAATTCTGTTTTTCTTTTTTTTTTTTTTTTTTTTTTCTTTTTTTTTTTTTTTTGAGACGGAGTCTCGCTCTGTCGCCCGGGCTGGAGTGCAGTGGCCGGATCTCAGCTCACTGCCAGCTCCGCCTCCCGGGTTCACGCCATTCTCCCGCCTCAGCCTCCCGAGTAGCTGGGACTACAGGCGCCCGCCACCTCGCCCGGCTAGTTTTTTGTATTTTTTAGTAGAGACGGGGTTTCACCATGTTAGCCAGGATGGTCTCGATCTCCTGACCTTGTGATCCGCCCGTCTCAGCCTCCCAAAGTGCTGGGATTACAGGCTTGAGCCACCGCGCCCGGCAAAATTCTGTTTTTCTATAACCAGTTTTGGCACCAAAATCTGTATTCATAAGGGTTCTCCATAGAAACAGAACCAATAGAATATTGATAGATAGATAGGTATAGATAGATAGACAGATAGACAATTATAAGGCATTGGGTTACACAGTTGTGGAGGTTGAGATGTCCCACAATCTGATGTTTGCAAGCTGGAGACATAGGAAAACCTGTAGTATATAGTTTGAAGCCTAAGAAACAGAAGTGCCAAGGACAGTAGAAGATCGATGTTTAGCTCCAGCAGTCAGGCAGAGTGCAAATTCAACCTTCCCCCACCTTTCTTCTATTTAGGCCCTTAACAGATTGAGTGATTCCTACCTGCACTGGGGAGAGCTCTCTTCTTTACTGAGTCTACTGATTCAAATGCTAATCTCTTCTGGGAGCGCCCTCATAGACACACTCAGAAATAATGTTTAACCCGATATTTGGGCACCCCATGGCCCTGTCAAGTTGACACATAAAATTAATCAGCACACTGGATCTGGACATTTCTGCTTCCATTGTTCAGATTTCTTTACTATAATCTCATTCTTTTAATTTCTTTATCTTTTCTTAATGAATCCTGGAAACTTCCTTTAACAGATCTTTGATCTCACTCATTTGTTCTCCGGTCCTACCTACTCTGCTAGTCAACCTATCTTTTCAGTTCTTTATTTCAACTTTTTTATTTTCCATATATATCTCTAAGGGATTGATTTCTATGTTATAATTGCTATTTCAATATCTTGCCTCATTTCTCTTAAGGTATTTATTATGCTTTAAATTCTTATTTTGTCTGTTCCATTAAATATTCTTCCATTTTAAACATAAGTTTTTATTTTTCATTTTTAATAGTGCTCATACTTTTAAGGTATATCTTTACTTTTTCTATGAGTTCATTTTTTCCCTGTCACTTATAAGCAGCCACAGTTTATGGTGTGTATCTCAAGACAGGAGACACAACCTAACACAGCTTGAGCACAGATTCTCCAGATAAATTTATAAAGTATCTTTATATGTGTATTTATGTGGCAGGTATGTGTGTATCAACATAGGCGGTCTCTATGCTATAATTTAGAGCACTCCTATTATCCTTCCTCCTCTCCAACAGATAACTTTACTTTCCCAGGAAACTCTTAAATACCTCTTTTCTAGGATTTCTTTCTCTTTTTTTAAAAAAAAATTGCCTAGCCTACAGTGGTTTGGGGGGAAAAAAATGCTCAGAGGGCAACTAGCTTGAGTTCACTTATTTTTATTCGTTGGAGTAAGAATGCTACACTGGGCCACCAGCTTGCGTCCACCTGTTTTTATTTGCTTCTTAGTCCAACAGAGATTTAGAACCACCTAAATGTAAATCTTTAACTCAGCTTGGAACCCCTTATTTCTCAAGGGTGCTGATCTGATGCTATGTTTCTTACTTGGCAATAGTGATGGGGCAAAGATATGTCTAGATGGGGCATTATTATCATTAATCCTGAGTGTCAACTTGATTGGATTAAAGGATACAAAGTATTGTTCCTGAAGTATCTGTGAGGGTGTTGCCAAAGGAGATCAACATTTGATTCAGTGGACTGGGAGAGGCAGACCCACCCTCAATCTAGGTGGACACCATTTAATCAGCTGCAAGCATGGCTAGAATACAGCAGGCAGAAGAAATTGAAAAGACTAGACTTGCTGAGTCTTTCACCCTCCATCTTCCTCCCATGCTGGCTACTTCCTGCCCTCAAACATCAGACTCCAAGTTCTTCAGCTTTTGGACTCTTAGACTTACACTAGTGATCTGCCAGGTGCTCTAGAACCTTCGGCCACAGACTGAAGGCTGCATTGTCTGTTGGCTTCCCTACTTTTGAGGTTTTGGGACTTGAACTGGCTTCCTTGATCCTCAGCTTGCAGACCACCTATTTTGGGACTTCACCTTGTGATTGTGTGAGTCAATACTCCTTAATAAACTCCTGTTCATACATACATCTCTCCTCTTAGTTCTATCTTCCTAGAGAATCCTGACTAACACAGGCATTTAAGAGGCCTAAGTAGAAAACTCAGTATCTTATTAAGGAATCATGGTTCTTGGCCCTCAACTATTCTAGACCACCATTCTCTACCCTTTCCCTTTTGGTCTCAACTACCTTTCATCTCTTCAGAGTTTTCACAGAGTTTTTATATTTTGTTCTAGTATCTTATCAATTTCCTTCTCGCTCTTCTAGTATGTCCAGGACTGGTTTTGGGAGAGAGAAGTGGCAGGTACTTGCTGTTTGACTTTTGGCCTTAAGGTATACTTTAATATTTCCGTAATAACTTTATTTTGGGTTGATGAATGGCACAGGGATATTTAAGCACACAAGTTTTGTGAAGTAGAGACTATAAAATGAGAAGCTGTTTTTATTAGGTTAAAAAATATTTGTGTGTAATATATTTATGTTACAGATGTTTCTTATATTTCAAATTGTAAGGTAGGAAAAATTAATTTTCCAATTAGAGAAAAGTGGAGCCCCGTGGGAAGTTCTCTTTGAGCTTGAAAGTGGTCTTGGATAAGTCATTGGGAATTTATGATCATTGGTCAAGACATGTTTGGGAATGCCTTGTTGTTGACAAAAACGTTTTGCAACTTTCAAGGTGAGGCCATTTGAGTCATGCTCAGGACCTAGGAAAAAAACCCTGTTTTTTTCAGAACACAATTTTCTCTATCCAGTTGGAGTAGGAGTTAAGGAAACTTGTTCTCTATTAAGCTGCCATTAAAAGGGATGGCTCCAGACAAATTAAGAAAAGATATCTAGCCAAAGAAGATCAAGGGACAATCAATAAGTGGCTGGAAGGTTTGAAAACAGAATATAGAAGACCAAGTGCCAACTCTATCTGACAGGGCACCAGCCAGTGTTTTAGGGTGGTTATGTTTGATGCAGCCTCCCAATAACTCTGCTATTTAAGACATTGTGCATAGAACTCTTTTCAGGTCTATTAGGACTCTCCCAATAGGATACTCAATTTTCACCACAGAGATAGTGTCAAAATAATTTAACTAACTCAATGATTTTGTTGAGTACTGCTATTAGTTCATTCTCACACTGCTATAAAGACATACCTGAGACTGGGTAATTTATGGAGAAAATAGGTCTAATTAACTCACGATTCCGCAAGCTGTACAGGAGGCAAGGTAGGGGAGGCCTCAAGAAAATTATGATCATGGCAGAAAATGAAGGGGAAGCAGGCAAAACCTTTACATGACAGAGCAGGAGGAAGAGAGAGCAAAGGGGGAAGTGCTATACACTTTTAAGCAAACAGATCTTGTAAGAACTCATTCACTAGCACAAGAACAGCATGGGGGAATCCACTCCCATGATCCAACCACTTCCCACCAGGCCCCTCCTCCAATATGTGGGGATTACAATTTGACATGAGATTCGAGTGGGGACACAGAGCCAAACTGTATCAAATACTTATTGTATGCACTGTTCAAGGGTGCTGAGAACACCATAGTTGACAAAATCATAAATATACCTGCTCCTATAGAGTTTATGTTCTAGTAGTAGGAGAAAGACAAAACAAATAAAAAATGTTTGTGAGAGTGTTATACATACTATTGAAGTCAATAAAGAAGGAAGGACGGGGGGTTCTCAGTGGTGGTGAATTTTCAATTTCATCTTGAGCATAGTATAACTATAAAACTACATCAACTGATGCTAAAGGGAATGCTTTTAACATTTTAACGTTATGTATAATATTTGCTATAGGATTTTGTAGATACATTTGATCAGATTTAGGATATTTTTCTTTTTTCCCTGTTTAATGCTTTAAAAAAAACACAAATGGATGTTGAATTTTATCCAGTGATTTTTGTTTTCATCTATTGAGTGATCATAATTTTTTTATACTGTTAATGTGGTAAATTATACTGATCGATTTTCTAATGTTAAATCAAGCAAGAGCATTTATGGAAATAGTCCAATGTGTGTGTGGTATATTATCAATTTTTTTATATCGATGGGATTTGTTTGCTAATATTTTATTTAGAATTTTAACCTCTAGTTTAATAAGAGAGATTGACCTGTATTTTTCCTTTCTTATAACATCCTTGCTGGGTCTTCTTTTCAAGGCATGTTGGCCTCGTAAAATTAGTTGAGAAATATTTACTCATTTTTATTCACTAAAATATTTTTTATAAAATTGGCATTATTTCTTTTCATATGAGCTTTACTGAGATATGCTTCACATATCACACAATTTATCTTTTTAAAGTGGGCAGTTCAATTTTTCAGTATATTCATAAAGCTGTACAATAACCACCACAATTTTAAAACATTTTCATCATATTCTAATGAAAAGAAACCCTATACTTTTAAGCTATCATCCTATCCCCACTCCTCACATCATCCCCCTACTCCTACCCCTAGGCAACCACTAATCTACCTTCTCTATATATTTGCCTATTCTGGAGATTTCCTGTGAATGGTATCACATAACATATGGTCTTTTGTTACTGACTCATTTGCTTAACATAACTTTTTAAAGGTTCACCCATGCTGTAGCATGTGCCAGTACTTCCTTTTATGGCTGAATAATATTCCATTACATAGATAGATGTACTACATTTTGTTTACACCATTCATAAACTGATGGAAATTTGGGCTATTTGTACTTTTGGGTTTTTACGAATAATAATACTATAAACATTTGTGTGCAGGTTTTTAATGTGTATATAGATTTTTATTTCTCCTGAGTTATATACCTAGAAATAGAATCTATCATCACATGACAACTCCATGGGTAACTTTCTGAAAAACTGCTAGAATACTTTCCAAAGCGGTTGCACAATTTCACATTTCCACAAGCAATTTATGAGGTTTCCAGTTCTTTACATTCTCACCAACAATTGTAATTATGTCTTTTTAACTTTAGCCATTCTAGTAGGTTTGAAGTGGGTATCTAATTGTGGTTTTTATTTGAATGTTATGAATCACCAATGATCATGAGTATCTTTCTTGTACTAATTGGACATTAGTGTATCTTTGCATAAATGTCTATTCAGATAATTTATACATTTTTAATTAGGATGTTTGTCTTTTTGTTACTGAGTTAAAGAGTACTTCATATATTCTGTCTTTTTATGTTTCGGGTATCAGAGTAACACTGGCCTCATAGACTAAGTTGGGAAGTAAAGAAGGAAATTCTTCCACATGCAACAACGTGGATGGATCTGGAGGAGGTTACGCTAAGTGAAATAATTGTCACAGAAAGACAATACTGCATGATTCCACTTACATGTGGTATCCAAAATAGTCAAACTCATGAAAACAAAAAGTAGAATGGCGATATCTAAGGGTTGGAGCTGGTAAAATTGGAAGTTGCTGTTCAATGGGTATAAAGTTTTAGTTATACAAGATAAATACGTTCTAATGAGATAGCATCTCACGTCATTAAAAATGGCTATTATTAATAATTCAAAAAATAGCAGAGAAAAAAGGAACACATATACTATTGATGGGAATGTAAATTAATTCAGTCACTGTGGAAAGCAGTTTGGAGATTTATCAGAGAACTTAAAACAGAATTACCATCTGACCTAGCAATCCCATTACTGGGTATATACCCAAGGGAAAATAAATAATTTTACTAAACAGACTCATGTATTCATATGTTCATTACATCACTATTCATAATAGTAGACATGGAGTCAACCTAAATATCCACCAATGGTGGCCTTGATAAAGAAAGTGTGGTATATATATGTCATGAAATACTACACAGTCATAAAAAAGAATGAAATCATGTCCTTTGGAGCATAAGGGGTGCAGCTGGAGGCCATTGTTCTAAGCTAATTAACACAGGCACAGAACAGCAAATACCACATGTTAAGTGAGAGCTAAATATTGAGTACACACAGACACAAAGATGGGAACAATAGACACTGGGGACTACTAGAGGAGGGAGGGTGGGAGACAGGCAAGGGCTGAAAAACTAACTATTGGGTACTGTTGTCACTACCTGGGTGATGGGATCATTTGTACCCCAAACCCCAGTGACATGCAATTTCCCCATGTAACAAACTTGCACATGTACACCCTGAACCTAAAATAAAAGTTGGAAAAATAAAATAATTCCCTCTGAAAAAGAAAGAACATGAAGAGTGCAAAGAGAATGCTTGTCTTTTTAAAGATTCAGAATTATAAAAGTCCATTATTAAAAGACCTGTTGCACAACATTGTTCCTGTAGTTAACAGTGCCGCATTGTATACTTAAAAATTTGTTAAGCAGGTGAATCTCATGTTAAGTGTTCCATTCACAGTAAAAAAGTTGGAAAGTGGACCCTGTTATATATTTTTGGAAGAGTTTATTAGTAACTTATATATTTTTTGACTGTTTTCTAGAATTTACCAGTGAAGTCATTTTGGCTTGGTTTTTCTGTGTGTGTAGTTGTTGGATTACTAATTCAACCTCTACTTATTATAGTTCTATTTGTATTTTCTATTTTTTCTTGAGCCATTTAAAAATAATTTATACCTTTCTAGGAATTTGTCCATTTTATCTAGATATTTATTATATTGGCATACAATTGTTCATACTATTTGTTTATAATCCTTTTTATTTCTGTAAGGTCAGTAGTAATGTCTCTTGTTTCATTTCTGATTTTACTAATTTGAGTCTTCCTTTTTTCTTAGTCTAACTAAAGGTTTGTCAATTTTATTGGTGATTTCAAAGAACCACTTTTGGTTTTATTGTTTTGTGTCTACTTTCTATTCTCTATTTTATTAATTCCCCCACCCCATTTTTATTATTTTCTCTCTCTGGTTGTTTTAGGTAGTTTAATCTTTTTTTCTCAATGTCTTAACACGCAAGGCTAGATTATGGATTTGACAACTTTCTTATTTTTAGTATAGGCACTTACAACTATATTACCCCATTGTGACCAGAGAGCATACCTTGTCTTATTTCAATTCCTTTAAATTTATTGAAGTTGGTTTTATGGTCTAGCATCTGGTCTGTTCTGGTCCATGTGAATTTTAGAATTCATATTCTGCAGCTGTTGGGTTATATAAATATCCATTAGATCTAGTGGTTTGTAGTGTTATTCAAGTTTCTTAATTGATCTTTTGTCTAAATGTTCTATCCATTATTGAAATTGTGGTATTGAGACTGGGCACAGTGGCTCATGCCTGTAATCCCAGCACTTTGGGAGGCTGAGGAGGGTGGATCACTTGAGGTCGGGAGTTTGAGACCAGCCTGGCCAACATGGTGAAACCACGTCTCTACTAAAAATACAAAAATTAGTTGAAGAGCATCTGTATTTCCTTAATGGTTTCTTTAGGGCTCACCTCATACATCTTAATCTCCCAGGATCTACTGTAGCTTTATATTAACTTAATTCCAGTGGAATAAAGAAACATTACTCATATACACCTCTATATCCTTTCCCCATTTTGTGCTATTGTTATATAGATTATATATCAATGTGTTATAAACTCAACAATATGTTGTTATAATTTTGTTTTTTAAAAAGCTGAGAGAAGAAAAAAATAGCAAGAACATATTAATAACTTTTATTATTTTACCTTCTTAATGTATTGCCTGGCATCATATCTTAATCCAGTATAACTTCACGTCCTCTCACCCTTTTAATGATATTATTAATAAAGATAGTAAATTCATATATGTAGTCTCAACAATTATATATGTATATATATGTATACTCCCCTACACACACACATACACACACATACACACACACACATACACACATACATATACAAACTTCATACAATTGCTTTATAAATCAGGACAGAGAAGAAGGGAGGAGCAATATGCATTTATATTGTCTTGTTACATTTGCCTAATTATCTTTATAGATGCTGTTTTTTGTGTTTAATAGTATTGCTGTCTGGAGTTATTTGGTTTCAGTTCAATGAATTTCCTTTGTAATATTATAATAAGTGTTGGGTCTCCCAACATTGAATTCAGTTTTTGTTTATCTGGGAATGCCTTTATTTCCGTTTCATTTCTGAAAGATAGTTTTGCTGGTTATAAGATTCTTGATTGACTGTACTTTTCTGTGGGCACTTTGCATATGCTATCCACTGCTTTCTGGCCTTCATTGTTTCTCATAAGAAGTCAGCTGTTAATCTTCTTGGAGTTTTTTTTTTTTTTTTTTTTTTAAGTGATAAGTCATTTTTCTCTTGCTGATTTCAAGATTTTTCTTTTTTCTTTGGATTTTTGTATATTTGTGGTGGTATTTCTATGTGTGTATCCTATTAGGAGTTCATTGAGCTTCTTGGATATACAGATTTATGCTTTTCTTCTAATTGGGAAGTTTTCAGTCATTTTTGGGGGGAGTATCTTTCTACTGCATTCTTTTTCTTCTCTCTCTCTCTAGGACTCCCATCATGTATAGGTTGGTATGCTTTATGGTATTGCATTTTGATGATACTCTGTTCATTTTTCTTTAGTTTTTGTTCTCTGTGTTCTTCAGATTGTATAGTTTCTAATGATTTAAGTTTACTAATTCTTTCTTCTGAAAGTTCAAATCTATTCATTTATTATGATTTTCAACACCAGAATTTCCATGAGGTTCTTTTTCAAGTAATTTATATTTATTGATAGTCTCTATTTGGACAAGGCATTGCCATCATGCCTTCCTTTACTTATTTAAGCATAGTTTACTTTAGGTCTTTGAGCATATTTATAATTGCTACTTTAAAGTATTTGGCTTATCTCACAAGCAGTTTCTATAATCTGCTTTTTTTCTATCTGTGAGTCAGCCTTTTCTTTCTTTTCTTTCTTTCTTCCTTTCTTTCTTTTTCTTTCTTCCTTCCTTTCTTTCTTTTTTCTTTCCTTCTTTCTTTCTTTTTCTTTCTTTCTTTCCTTCCTTCCTTCCTGCCTGCCTGCCTGCCTTCCTTCCTGCCTTCCTTCCTTCCTTCCTTCTTTTTTTAGATGGAGTCTTGCTCTGTTGGCAGGCTGGAGTGCCATGGCATGATCTTGGCTCACTGCAACCTCTGCCTCCCAGGTTCAAGTGATTCTCCTGCCTCAGCCTCCCAAGTAGCTGGGACCACAGGCATGCACCACCACACCCAGCTAAGTTTTGTAATTTTAGTAGAGAGAGGGTTTCACCACATTGGCCAGGATGGTCTTGATCTCTTGACCTCGTGATCTGTCTGCCTCAGCCTCCCAAAGAATCAGCCTTTTGTATTTCACCTTGTGTTTCAATTTTTTTGTTGTTGCTGCTGAAGTCTGGACATTTTAGATTATATATCGTAGCAACTGTGGTTACTGGTTCCCCCATTTCAGGGCTAGTTATTGTTACTAGTCTATTTGTTTAGTCACTGTTCACCACTGGTTGGACTATTTTAGTGAAGTCTATTTCCTCTGCAGTGTAAAGTCTCTGATGTTTCTCCTTAGGAGGCACATTTTCGGGCACATGCACAGTCAGTCTGGGATTACCATAGTTTTGACAGGCTAGATTTGACTCTCTTTCTACAATAATATCCATGTGTTAAGCTCAAATACTGTTGTATGATTACTGTTTCCTACAATGTTCTGTGCCATATATTTCTCCACAGACTGATCTGATTAAATTTGGTCTCTTTTAAAGGGATAGTTTTTGATATCAGTATTTGAGAATTCTTCTTACCTAAGGAGAGCTCTTCTTAATTGCCATTTTCCCAATTCTTCATGATCTATAGCTGGCCTATGGTTTAACTTACATGTCTTACAAAGCCATGAGTCTCCTCTTAATTGCCTTCCATTAAAACTTCCTCATGTTTAAGAGTTCTCTTGGGATTGAACTGCCCAATACTCTGTCTCAAATAAGGACATTTGTTTTGGGGAGAGCTTTGTATATCCATTATTTTTAACTGCCTCTTCCCCTAGTGTAAAGATTTAAGCTATGGCTCTGGAGCTGCTGGTGAAGACAGTGGCACATTTCTTTATAACTCATATTCTGCTTAAGAGCAGGAAACTGAGCAAAGAGCATTGTTATCTAGTCTTCACAGTTTGATTCTCCTAGAAATAAACCTCTGCATTATAAGAAATTCAGGACAAAGGTGAATGAGGTCTCAGTATTCCCAGAATACCATGCCTTAGGTAGAAGGTCCATGAAACAAGTAAAGGTTGGGAAAAAAGGAACTCTTTACCTCTTCAGCACATTTGTTTGGAATGTAGCTTCTACCACAGATAACTTGGAGGCCATATGAGAATTGCTGGTATTCTTTTCCTCACAGAAAGATACTATTGCCCTTAACTAGAAGCTGGGGGAGAGGAACCTGTATGTTCTTGGCTACATGTTTCTGGAGTGGAGTTTTCATTACACTGGCCTGATAGTGAAAGGAAAGAAATATGATGTGATTAAAATGCTACAGATTCTGTGATGGTTAATACTGAGTGCCAACCTGATTGTACTGAGGATGCAAAGTATTATTCCTGTGTGTGTCTGAGGGTGTTGCCAAAGGAGATTAACATTTGAGTCTGTGGACAGGGAGTCAGTCCCAGCCTCAGTCTGGGTAGGTACCATCTAATCAGTTGCCAGTGTGGCTAGGATAAAAGCAGGCAGAGGAGCATGGAAGGACTAGACTGGCTGAGTCTTCTGTCCTCCGTCTTTCTCCTGTGCTCGATGCTTCCTGCCCTTGAGCATCAGACTCCCAGTTCTTCAGCTTTTGGACTTTCGGTTTGCCAGGAGCTCTCAGGCTTTCAGCCACAGACCGAAGGCTGCACTGTCAGCTTCCCTATTTTTGAGGTTTTGGGACTTGGACTGGCTTCCTCGCTCCTCAGCTTGCAGATGACCTATTGTGGGACTTCACCTTGTAATTGTTTGAGTCAGTACTCCTGAATAAACTCCCTTTCATATTTACAACTATCCTATTAGTTCTGTCCCTCTAGAGAACACTGACTGATACAGATTCTTTCTGTTTTTAAGAAATTTTTAATAGATTGTCTGAAATGAGTGTTTCTTCATTTTCTGTATATCCTTAGGACTATGTACAGAGGCTTCAGATGATTGGTTTTTGTTTGTTTGTAGAGGTGGAGTCTCACCATGTTGCCCAGGCTGGCTTCAAACTCCTGGCTTCAAGCAGTTCTTCTGCCTCAGCCTCCTAAAGGGCTAGGAATATAGGTATGAGCCTGACTGATTGTTTAAAATTTTGTTTTTACTAGCATCATCGAGGAAATGCCTACAGAGCTCCTCACATTGTCATTCAAAGGCAGAACTGCTATTTCTTTCTTAAATGTTTGATACTATTTAGAGGTGAAACCATTTAGACATTGTATATATATTTGTCAAAAAGATTTTAATTATATATTTAATTTTTAAATAGATACTGGAATTACTCAGCTTCTGGTAAGTTGTGCTTTCTCTAGGATTGTGTATGTTTTATCTGAATTTTCCATTTTATTACTTTATAATTCACTCTGGATCTTTTAATACCTATGATCTGTAGTGATGTGTTTATTTTTCGTATCTGTTCATTGGTTATCTGTTTAATCTCTTTTGCTCTAATTTTCTGATTTTTTCTTCACTAGCAGTGTTGTTCTTATGTAATAGTCCAGAAGCAAGCAGTCCAAGAGTGCTATCCTTAACATGGCTTCAGTATTTGTTTTGGTACCCATCATCTGTTATCCAATAGGAAAGAAAAAAAACAGTGTCCAAGAGAGTGCTTGCCCAACTATTTGCGCTTAGGGATCAGAAGTGGCACCCATCATTTCTTCTCATTTAGTCACTTCAACATATCTAGCTGCAAAGGGGTCTTGGAAATGTAGTTTTACCTGCATAGTCATATGTCTTCCTAAAACTCTATTACTATGGAATAAAGAAAAATGTGACATTGTGAGATAACTAGCACTTTGATTTATTTTTTGATTTTTTTTTATTTATTTTGTCTCTATGGTCCCCAAATATGTTTAAACTTTCTTTATCCATTACCTAGAACATAGTCACATCCAAGGAGGATCAAAGATAAAAAAAAAAAATACTATCTCTACAGACAGACTTCTTTATCAGGACTGACTTCTCATGGTCTCACATATATTTCCCTCCTACACACCAAATATAGAATGGTGGGATAGAAATAGGATAACTGAAAAAAAAAGATTCAGAACAAGGAACAAGTAAAGACAAGATGGTAATTATACTTATAACCATTATTATGTAATGGGACAAGAATTTCCAAGGCTCAAAACTTTTTTAGTTAAATCATGTGCTGAGGTCCGATTGTTTGTGACCCACAAATTCATGTTAAACTCTAATTACCAATGTAGTAATATCATTGTGTAGTTTCTGAGACTAGGTCATTTGGGGTTTTGTTTTGTTTGAGATAGGGTCTCGCTTTGTCACCCAGGCTACAGTTCAGTGATGTGGTCTTGGCTCACTGCAGCCTTGATCTCCTGGGCTCAAGTGATTGTCCCACCTCAGTCTCCTGAGTAGCTGGTATTACAGGTGTGAGCCAACATGCCTGGCTAATTTTTTCGATTTTGCATAAAGACAGGAGTTTGCCATGTTGCCGTAGCTGATCTCAAACTCCTGAGCTTAAGTGATCCACCATTCTCAGCCTACCAAATACTGGGATTACAGGTGGGTGCCACCGTGCGCATCTGCGAAGCTAGGTCTTAGAAGGCAATATAGCTTTTGCTTGGGTCTTTGTCTTAGAACATGCATTATGGGAGTTTTGGGTGAGTGTATAAGAAGTCCTATTCTGAAGCCACCATGCTAGAGAGAACAAAGTAGAGAGAATACAGAGATAGTTAAAGAGACACTTTAGGAATTTCATCTATACCAGTTCCCAGCTGTTTGATTTTTTCTGACTCAGGTAGGTGAGCCTTCTGATGATTATAGTGTTCAGGCTTTGAGGTGCTCCAGCCCCTGCTGCATACAGCAGAGATGGGTTGTCCCTACAAAGCTGTACTCAGACTGAAGACTAATGATTAAAGTACATGTTTTAAGGCATTACATTTTGAAGTGGTTCGTTACACAACAAAAGATAACTGGAACCATGCTATTCTTGGGAGCTGTACATCTTTTGTCACCTACTCATTGTTTGCTTTTAGGAGCAAGCAATCATAATAGAAGCGATTTGATATTTTCTTAGATAAAACACTGTATTTGTAAAACATGGCTAAGCCTTCTCTTCTTCTTTCTAGACAAATGGACTCCAAATGGAACTTGGGAACTAATAAGAGTTAACAAAGATGTGGTAAAAGAAATAGACAACATGATTGTGGCACAATGGTGGAACAGGAGTTGTGAGTTGACTCTAAAGTCATTTAAAATTAAAATTTAATTTTTTTTGAGACAAAGTCTAACTGTGCCACCCAGGCTGGAGTGCAGTGGTGCAATCACCACTCACTGTAGCCTCGACTTCTTGGGCCCAGGTGATTCTTCTTCCTCAGCCTCCTCAGTAGCTGCGACTACAGGCATGTAAGAAAGTTGGATTTCTTAGTCACTACATGGAAATTAACCATAAGAAAAGCCACACAATTTACCTGTAGTTGTTATAAGTCCAAGATATAAAATTTCATATAAAGTTGTGCAACTTACAGTACAGGAAAGAGAACAAAGATTAATATTCAGAGTATAAAGTGGGAGTACCAGCCATGTGCCAGATTTTAGTATCGGTCAGGTGATGGCTTCAGGAGTCAAGAGGCACAATCAACACACAAAATGTTTATTTGCAAAAAGAAAAAAGTCCCACTTGACATGGAAATTATGTTGTCTAAAGTCTTTGTGACTAGTTGAAAGTTCCAGACTGTGTTCCTTTCACTGTCCTGGTGACCACATCCATTGCTGCCAAGAAAATTAAGTCTCTTTTTCTTTATTTTTGAGAACCAATAGGCATATTGGAGAAGAAATAAAAATTCACCTACCCATGACTTTCCTTAGCAAATTCCTTTAGAACTTGGTCCCTACAGGCAAAATTTAAATTAAAATATTCAGTACATGAGACATAGAGCTGTAGATGCATTCCCAGGAGAAATTGTCCTCTAAGATCTCCATGTCAGTATAATCCCCTTCAAGACATCAGTCACTAGACCCTTAAATCTCGATCTGGCTTTATTCAAGCTCACTGTAGTGGGAACAACCTGCTGTCTGGGCAATCTTGTTTACTTGATTTGCTTTTATTTTAATGAGGTCTTCAAGGACCCCCTTACTGGGGGCCCTTGCTCTCATAGTGACACTGCTGCCTTCCTTTAGTCAGAATGATCTCAGCTAATACTCTCTGATAACAAAAGTGATATTTTTAAATAGGTTGAGTGCTTCGCCAAATATTGAATGTCCTTTGTCTTATTTCATTCCCAAGCTACAGGACTACATATTACTAATTTAATTAAAAAGATATGGAAAATGAGGCTAAGAGAAGTAAAGGAGCTCATTCATTTTTTTCAAATCTGAAACAGAAACCTAGAATTTAGACTTTTGAGATTGGGCACGGAATGCCAAGGAATCCCTTGTGGACAGAATGGTATATTCAAAGGGATGAAATAAGATTCTTCTAGATCCAGAACAAAGGGGAAGCCACAACTTGCTTCTCCTAGTAAGTCTCCCTCCGACCTCACCCCATAAGGATGCTGGTGGTTACGGTGCTGAAACCGGAGAAGGGAAACTGGTACACAGAGAATTGGGATTGCCTTCCCCCGGGAAGCCTTAAAAAGTGTTGGATTTGGTTGGGTGCGGTGGCTCACCCCTGTAATCCCAGCACTTCGGGAGGCCAAGGCGGGCGGATCACGAGGTTAAGAGATCCAGACCATCCTGGCCAGTATAGTGAAACCCTGTCTCTACTAAAAATACGAAAATTAGCTGGGCGCAGTGGTGCAGGCCTGTAGTCCCAGCTACTTGGGAGGCGGAAGCAGGAGAATCACTTGAACCAGGAAGGTGGAGGTTGCAGTGAGCTGAGATTGTGCCACTGCACTCCAGCCGGGTGACAGAGCAAGATTCTGTCTAAAACAAAAACAAAAACAACACAAAACAAAACAAAAACAACAATAAAAAAAGTGTTGGATTTACTTAGCATATCTTAAGGCGAGGCAGAAGTCATCCAGTCATTTTTTTACAATTAAAAACCAGTTGGTTTATATTACCAAATATGTGATACCTAAAGGGAATATATACATAGTATCTATTAAGTCGTGAAGCATAACAACGCTCATGAAACAAATCAAAGAATAGAGCATTAACAATGATATTACAGAACAAGGCAGAGAAACAAAAAGAGCCAGCATTCACAAGAGGCTCTGTATTTGTGGAAAACTCTGTGGTAGCATTAAATATGGGACTCAAAATGGTCATTCCTGAAAAGTTGGTATGTGGAAAAGTGACACATGCCACATATACCCCCCCAGACACACACCCTTGCCGATGTATGTGCAAAATCCTGGGACCATACATTCCCCACTTTTTCTACTCTAGATTAATTATAAACATTCTTCATGTTTAAATGAATATTGGACAGGGTTTCTAGTCCAACATAAGTAGTAATGTAAAGTTCTGAGGTACTTTGAAAGTAAGTTCCGAGGTACTAGAAACAGGAAGCTTGTTTCTAGTGCCTCACTTCTTTAGGATCAGGACTATTACATTTCACCTTTTTTTGACTTATATGTAGTATCATACATCAGTGGGTTGCAATAGTGTAAGTTGCTTCCCTTCGCCACTGGATTTTCAGATGTTTGATTTTGAAATTCTGTCACAAAACATATTTCAGGTGTTGCTAATGTTTTCAAATGAAGCAATACTTTTGAAATTATGCAGTTAGCAGTGGAGCTAAGTCTTCAAACTAAGTCATTCTACTCCACCTCTAATACTGTTTCCATTAGCTCAGTAATACTGGTGTACAATTTTTCAGCTAGGATTGGATTTTGTTTAATAGCAATGAAAATGCTAGTGGTTTAAGTAAGATAAGATTATTTCTCTTTTACATAGAAGAAAGTCTGATCTGTCTGGTCTTTATCTTGGGTTTCTGGCATGGAGTATCCGAAACCCTTTGAATTTCCCAAATGATAAGAGTGTCTTTGTTATTCATGAGCCCTTTGGATCCATTTCACTTTATGTTAATGAGATAATTGAAGATGAGGGCTGGTCACCAGAAAGACCACCCATGTGATTAGAAGGTTAGGGCCTTGAGCCAGACTGCCTCCAGTGAGAGAAGTGGGACTGGAAATTGAGCTTAATTGTGTGGCTGAAATATAATCAATTGTGCCTATACCATAAAACCTCAATAAAAACTTAGGATGCCAAAGCTCAGTTGAGCACCCTGGTTGGTGAACACACTCATGTGCTGGAGTGTGCCATGAGAAGAAGCTCTATGTTTGGAACCGTCTCAGACCTCACACTTCGTATCTTTTCCTTTGGCTCGTCCTGATCTATATTCTTTATAATAAAACTGTAATTATAAGCACAGTACTTTCTTGAGTTCCATGAGTCATTCTAGCGAATTATTAAACTTTAGAGGGTGGTGGAAACCCCTGTATTTATAGCCAGTCAAAAGTGTGAGTGATCTGGGGTGACCTGAAGTGCCTCTGGCATCTGAAGTGAGGGCAGTCTTGTGGAGGATTGAGCCCCTAACTTGTGGTATCTGTACTAACTCCAGATTGGATCTGCACTAACTCCAGGATTGAAGTACACCAGTTGGTGACAGAATATATGGCATTTTCAAGAAAAAATTAAGGACTGAATTTCTTTTTAGGTCTCTGCCCTACAGCTTTAAGTGTGTCTTTCATCCTATGGTTCAAAATGGTTGCTATTGCTCCAGCTAATAGATCAACATTCCAAAATAAATTTTAAAATGAGTAACTTCTCCCTTTTGAAAATAATTTTTGAACCCAGAATTTAATAGGCTTTCTGAAGTCAGAGTGTTTGGAATTGGGTTGTCATTAAACTGTAAAAGTGTAAGAACACTTTTTAAGTTTACACCAGTAACTGTAAACTTTACAGAGATAAACTTTTGATTAGCTGACTTTCAGAACCACAGTCACTGCAATAAAGCTCTCAGTTTTTGTCTGGATTTTAGAGTGGGAACTGTAACTGATGAGGTGTCCTTAGGAGATGTATTTTTCATTAATTGGGTTACTGCACATTAGTGATTCTGTGTCCAGATTCTCCATTCTGTTTAATTGTTCTATATACTTCTTGTGTCAATACACAATAATGTTTTTGCTTTATAGAAAGTTTTGATATATGGTTGTATATTTCTTTCAGCCTTCTTTATTTTTTCAAAGTTATCTTGACTATTTTTTCTTCATATTTTCATATAAATTTTAGAATCAATTTGTAAAATACATGTTAAGATTTGGATTGCACTGCATTGGTAGATTAATATTGGGAGAAAGGACTTTTTCTTTTTAAACTCACAATATTAGGTCTTTTGATCCATGAATATGGTATATCCTTCCATCTACCATAGCCTCTTTATTTTCTGTCAGTAATGTTTTGTAGCTTTTTTGTGCAGAAGTCTTGTACAACTACATTTTTGAGATTTATTTATATATATTCGGTCATTTTGATGCCAGTGTGAGGTGCTGTTTATTTATTTTATTTTCTATTTGTTGTTGGTATATAGAAATATAATTACATTAGTATATTGATCCTGTAACCACTGTCCTTGTTAAATTCACTTATTAATGTTAATATTTTGTCTTTAAGTTATCTCAGAATGTAAACACTATGTTGACCTAAAAAAATAACTTGAAAAGTTTTCTTCTTTTTCTATTTTTTGCCAGGCCTTGGTAATTTTGATATTATTTTTAAATGAAATGACTAGGTTTCATCATTGAAAATATATGTGCCTTGGGGTATCTTTTTATCTTAGAGAGAAGGTTTAAAAAATTTTTATACTTAGGCCGAGTACAGTGGCTGACGCCTGTAATCAGCACTTTGGGAGGCCAAGGCGGGTGGATCACGAGGTCAGGAGATCGAAACCATCCTGGCTAACACAGTGAAACCCGGTCTCTACTAAAAATACAAAAAAACTGGCCAGGTGTGGTGGCGGGCACCTGTAGTCCCAGTTACTCAGGAGGCTGAAGCAGGAGAATGGCGTGAACCCAGGAGGCAGAGCTTGCAGTGAGCCGAGATTGCACCACTGCACTCCAGCCTAGGAGACAGAGCAAGACTCCATCCCCCCAAAATAAATAAATAAATAAATAAATCTATACTTAGATCTAAGTTTTCTATATAAATAGAAGACTGTTAAATTTTTTCTTGATTCTTGTGTTAGTTTTAGTACGTTTTCTTCTAGGAATTTGTAAATTTTATATACATTAAAAAATTGGTGGCTTTAAGTAATTCATAACAGTCTCAGATTAAATTTTTAATAATACCTTTTTCATTCCAGATATTGGTAATTTGTGCCTTTTCTATTTATTGATAAGTTTCATTAGGGATTAATAAACTTAATTAGTATTTTTAAAATACCAACTTTTGACTTTGGTTTTTAGAAGTTATATGATTTTTATTATTTCATTAGTATACAATTTAACTTTTATTATTTTCTTCTATTACCTTTAGTTTAATTTTCTCTTCTTTTTTATCTTCTTGATCTGGATGCTGAAATAATTGATTTTCAGTCTTTATTTTTTTCTAGGAATTTCTCCCTAAGCATAACTTTAGATAATTTAATAAAGTTTTCATTTTGTACACTTACGAGTATTCAGTGAAAACATTTTTAACTTATTTTTAATTGGTTGACTAAATAACACATATTTATTGTGTACAACATAATTTTTTGAAATATATATACATTCTAGAATGGCTAAAGCTAGCTAATTAACATACGCATTACCTCAAAAAGTTATCATTTTGAGGGTGAGAACATTTAGACTCTATCCTTTTAACATTTTTCAAGAACACAGTATCTTGTTTTTAAATATATGGATCATGTTGTACAGTAGGTTTTATGAATCTATTCCTCCTTTCTAACAGAAATTTTGTATCCTTTGATACAAAGTGTGGCCATGCACAGAGGCAAAATCACTCTGGAGTCTGAAGTGCTGATGACATGAATGCCTTGGTTGTAGATGCCCCACTGCTGCATTGATAACTCTGTGTGGGGCACAGATGCTTGTGAAGCAGCTGAGAAGCTGGGGGCCAAAGTCCATGCATGTGCAGAGATATAGTGGCTCTAGGGTCCAGAGTGTAGGTTTGCTCAAAGCTACAGTGGCTCTGGACTCTGGGCCTCAGGCTGGTCAATATTGTAGCGGACTTAGTGCATGTAGTGTGTATGCACACACAGCAACTGGGGCTCTAAGGTGTGGGGTGTGGCTAACCTATAACAGTAGTGGCTCCCGTGTTTGAGGCAGGTGCAAAGTTGGAAAGAATGCTGGCTTTGGCCATGGGGCAACAAAACAGTTGTCCCTTCTGGAAGCATTGGTGCAGCAGTGTTTCATTTTCTGGGGGCTCCATGGTGGGGATGGCTGTTGATTATCTTGGTAGTGAAAGATGGCAGTGTTCTCTGTACAGCAGGTTGCTGGGAACAATGGTGGCACTCATAACATGGTTGATAATGCTGGAACCTGCTTTTCTTTGTTCCTAGAGATCTCTAGACATCTCGGGTATATACAAATCTCCAACAGTCTTTTCTATGTGGTTATTCCTCTCCCACCTTTTTTGTTTCACTATGTTGCTACAGGTTTTTAAATGGTCCCTTGAGTCCTACTAAGGCTATTATCATTCATGGATAATTATTGGTTGATTTTTTGTGTGAGGGGAAGAGGATTATATCTCCTATTCTGCCATCTTGTTTATGTGTCACTCTGTTTATTTTGTTTGTCAAGGTTTCTTTGGTGGAGGATGCTGAAACAGAAATTGACAAGGAAGAAGTCTAGTTATGAAGAAAACATTCTGGCTTCTTTTAGATTCTGTTAACTTTCTTGAAACTTGGGTCCTTTACCACATATATTTCATTTTGTTTGGAATTGATCTTTTCCATACTGGTTCTTTGTCATTTTAAAACTTGGCTGAAATCTTAATTTTCCAGAGAAAACATTCTGACCAAACAATATAAAGTAGATTTATTTTTTATCTCATTTTTATGTATAGTTATATGCTTATTCCATATGTACATATGTATTTATATATGTATATATGCATATTTATGCATGTTTCTTAGGGAGTTTATTTGCTTACTGTCTATCTTCTCCATTAGATTTAAACACCATGGGCACAAGAATGATGTTTATTTTGCATGGGTCTGTGTTCTTAAATCTCATCACTATGGCTAAAATCCACTTGCAATAAATAAACAGTTGATGAATTAATATTTCTTCTCAATGGTTCAAACATTTAAGGCGAATTAAAAGAAACACTAATCCCTCAAGTCCACATCCCTTATTTAATGATAAAATGTGTGTCTCTCTCTCTTAGTATTTATGTCAAATTACAGTCTTGAAGGACGTGCTGTGGCTTAATTTGTGCATTACCCAAGAGAATAACTGAAAGTAACATAAATACACTCATGATCTCCCACAACAAGCAGAGCTGGATCCCCACAGATTCTTTAATCACCTGATTTCCAGGTATGTTGGATAAAGTGTTTTGTAGCCCTCATAGAGTATGTGTCCCCTGAGAGCTCTGTGACCATATAATTACCTCCTGGTTCCCACTTTTCAACCGATCGAGTACCTATATGATTCCATTTGGCTTCATATTAGAAGGAGCAGCCCCAGAACCAGAGTCACTTTGACCATTTTTTTATTCATCTGATTGTCAATAGTCATCTAGTAGTAGTTATGACCTTCTCCAAAACTGATATATAGCAAAAAGCCTGCAACAATGTTTATAAAAAACCCCAGTAATAATTATGTTAATTGAGGTTATGATTATCACCGCTTACTGAGTATAAGAAATTATAGGTTTCCTATTCTTTTCTTACCATAGCAGCAGTTTTCAGGCTGGATGTTGTTGGGGCTATCTTTTATTATTTCCTTTTTTATAGATTCAGCTATTGATATACAAATGAGTTAAGAGTCTTATGTACAAAGGAGGAGCAGTAAATACGGGAGTAGAGCTCTTGTTAGCTGATTCCAAAGCCAATAGCATTTTTCTTTCAATTTCCCCCTGCCTCTAAAGAACTTTAAGCCTCTTGGCCAAACACTAAAGAGAAATCTTCAAAAAGTTGTTTTCCTTCTTTAAAGAACTTAATTTCTGATGTGACATTCACTTATATATGAAAGTGCTGGACCCGAATTTTGTATTTCTCAGGGAGAAGGGTAAGTCTCTGGATCAAATCTATTGTCTGCACAAAGTTGCAGGGGCAGAGGTAGCTAGAAAAATGCATCAAGGTACCCATTTCTCCTTCGGTTTAATCCGAGATTTGGCTCTAAATTTTGAATATTTCTTTTATTCATATTCAACATATATAGCCACATCCAGAGGCTATATATGTTGAATATTCCTCATCTAAAATATTAGGGAATGTGTTTTGGATTTTGGATTTTTTTGAATTTTGGAGTATTCGCATGTTTATAATGAGATATATTGGTGATAAAACCCAAATGTAAACACAAAATTCATTTATGTTTTATATACATATTATATCCATAGCCTAAGTAATTTTAGGTAATATTTTAAATAATTTTGGTGCATGAAACAAAGTTTGTGCTACATACTTATGTGTGGAATTTTCCATTTGTAGCATCATGTTGGTGCTCAAATAGTTTTGGATTTAGAAGCATTTTGGACTTTGGATTTTTGGATTAGGGATTCTCAACTTGTATTTCTAATGAGTTTCTATTAGAATATGTATACTTATCATGTGACATAAAGAAAAAGCACAAGAAGGCCTCGAGTCCCTGCTTTACAAAGAATAAGATTATATTACTTTGAACAAGTTATTTAAACTATTTATTTCTCAATTTTCTTTTTCAGGAAACATGATAATATTAGTTCTCCTAATTCTAGAGTTGTTGAGATAATCAAATGGAATGTCAACATAAAATTTTACTGTAATCTGGAAGCCCATACTAATATTTTTTTAAAAAAAGAAAGAAAGAAGGAATGGTGATTAATAAATGAGGAAGAAATCAGGCTTAGAAGCCAGTTATAAAATGCACTGAAATAGAGATGTGCAAAATTACATAAGGCACAACTAACTAGTGGAATGAGGAGACCTAATTTCATGTTCTAATTCTGCCCACTAAAAACATCTGGTCATTGGACACAATTTATTAACTACATTATGGCCTGACTGATGGTCTGCAGTGTAGATGCGATTAACATCTATCACACAGTTCTGAGCAAATGAGAAAACACTTCTCTCTCCTTGGGAATAGAGAATAAGAATATTCTGAACTTAAACATGATATTTAACAATTTAGATATCTATCTGGTCAGGGAATGTATCTCGTGCATTAGTGTAAACCTGGCAATTAGCACGCAACATGGTGCTCCATTTGAAATTAGTGCTTGTAGAGAGAATGAGGAAATGAACACATCCAGAAATTTATGTTGATTGGTCAATTGGTTGGTATTACTGAATAGTCATGTTCCTTTTTAACTTTTTGAAGATTTTTTAAGGGTTGGAAGAGGTTATAAACATTTGTGGATGCAGTTATTATCATTTAACTGAGATCTAGAAATGTAGGTTATTTGCATAAAGCCAAGAAAACTGGTAAGTATATTTGATTCCTAATTTCATGCTATTCCATTCTTCACATTGACTTACAATGATAGATTTAATTGCTCCATCAGGCAGTCAGTTCGTCAATTAAATAAATTACTATCTTGTGCCCAGTTTAGGTTGAATGTAAAAGATTTAAAGGAATTTTTCTTTATGATAAAGAGTTAAGGCTTGAATTCAAAGTGATTTGGTTTATATTTTGCCTGTTCCAATTAATTAGTCTTATGATCTTGTATGAATCTTTCCTTTTCTGTACCTTAGTTCAGTAATCTATGAAATTAGGAGTTTGGGATGGATTATCTCCAAAATCATTTTATTAAGAATGCTCTATGAATTATTATAATTTAAAATTGCATTTTGTTGTCATGGGCATGTTTTAGATCCAGGACTGCTGGAAACAAGTAATTAAAATACTGGAATAAAGCACAAAATGGGCATACTGACTGATCTCAGTAGTCCTCCCTCCATTTATCATTCTGATTCTGTCTTTTCATTTCTACAGGGCAGCTACATAATTCCCAATGGAGAACAACACAGAGGTGACTGAATTCATTCTTGTGGGATTAACTGATGACCCAGAACAGCAGATCCCACTCTTCATAGTCTTCCTTTTTGTCTACCTCATCACTCTGGTTGGGAACCTGGGGATGATTGAATTGATTATATTGGCCTCCTGTCTCCATACCCCCATGTACTTCTTCCTCACTAACCTCTCCCTGGTGGACTTTGGTTATTCCTCAGCTGTCACTCCCAAGGTGATGGTGGGGTTCCTCAGAGGAGACAAATTCATATTATACAATGCTTGTGCCACACAATTCTTCTTCTTTGTAGCCTTTATCACTGTAGAAAATTCCCTCCTGGCATCAATGGCCTATGACCGCTATGCAGCAGTGTGTAAACCCCTGCATTACACCACCACCATGACAACAAACGTATGTGCTTGCCTGGCCATAGGCTCCTGTGTCTGTGGTTTCCTGAATGCATCCATTCATACTGGGAACACTTTCAGGCTCTCCTTCTGCAGATCCAATGTAGTTGAACACTTTTTCTGTGATGCTCCTCCTCTCTTGGCTGTCTCATGTTCAGACAACTACATCAGTGAGATGGTTATTTTTTTTGTGGTGGGATTCAATGACTTCTTTTCTATACTGGTAATCTTGATCTCCTACTTATTTATATTTATCACCATCCTGAAGATGCGCTCATCTGAAGGACACCAGAAGGCCTTTTCCACCTGTGCTTCCCATCTTACTGCAGTTTCCATCTTTTCTGGGACAGGCATCTTTATGTATTTACGACCTAGCTCCAGCCATTTCATGGGCATGGACAAAATGGCATCTGTGTTCTATGCCATAGTCATTCCCATGTTGAATCCACTGGTCTACAGCCTGAGGAACAAAGAGGTTAAGAGTGCCTTTAAAAAGACTGTAGGGAAGGCAAAGTCCTCTATATGATTCATATTTTAATTATAAAGAATTCACAATAAGATAATTTCCTCCACCTCATATTAATCTTTGTCTACTAAGTCCAATATTTGGGTTTCCTTATGGACAGTTTCTATTGACTGTTTTCTTAAACATATGAATTGGCCATGCTTTCCTCATTCTTTAAGTGACACTTTTTTGTTAAAACCTGGATATTTTAAATAATAAAAATATAGCGCATTCTAAAAAGCATCTCTCTCCTCCCATCTAGGCTTTGTTTTTGTTGGTGGTACTTTTGTTTGTTTAGTGATTTTCCTGAGTTACTTATGTTAATTCTGCATTTCTTGTTGTGTGTGGCCACTGAAATTTCTACTTAGTTAGCAGTCAACTAACAATTGGACAGAGTTTTCTAAGTGCTTTACATGGTTAATTCTCTGAAGCCTTATGCATAGGCTTTGCATGTGTGTACTGGAGCATGTTTTCAGTGCTCCAGCAGTTTAAATTCTGCCTTTAATCTTCATGTCTTTTTTGTGCAGAGCTTCAAGATCAGCCACAAATGAAACATTAGGTCCTCTCAGGTCTTTCCTGTGAATACATAGGGCCTTGCCCATATGCATGACTTTTGTAATCCCCAGGAATATATGGGAGCTTTTCAAAGCCCTCTATGGATTTCTAATGCCCTCATCGATTTTTTTAAGAGTTTGATTAGATTATTGTATGCTCCAACTGATATTTACATTTTCAGGCAATTGCGATGTTAAACAATTGCTGCTCAATGCTTTGACAAACACTCTAGCAATAAAACTTTCTCACTGAGTGAACTGAGTCTGGTGAAATAGAGACAAAATTGTGAATGGGGTTTTCCCAGGAAGCTGCCAAATAGATGAAACAGTGACAATTCTCTGGGAAGCAGGCCCATTAGCAATCTCCAACACATTTTGCTCACTTCAATGGTTGTTAGACCATTTTTTTTTCAGCTAACATAGTTCCATGTGTGCTGGTGTTCAAGGTTACCGCAAAGCTGGGGGATAAAGCAAGCTAACGTATCACAAAACTCACTGTTGACCCTGAGATTCAGTCATTGTTTTTGTTTTTTTTTTGTTGTTGTTTTTTTTGAGTCGGAGTCTAGCTCCGTCGCCCAGGCTGGAGTGCAGTGGCCAGATCTCAGCTCACTGCAAGCTCCGCCTCCCGGGTTTACGCCATTCTCCTGGCTCAGCCTCCCGAGTAGCTGGGACTACAGGCACCTGCCACCTCGCCCAGCTAGTTTTTTGTATTTTTTAGTAGAGACGGGGTTTCACCGTGTTAACCAGGATGGTCTCGATCTGCTGACCTTGTGATCCGCCCGTCTCGGCCTCCCAAAGTGCTAGGATTACAGGCTTGAGCCACCGCGCCCGGCCCAGTCATTGTTTTTGAATGAATACTCCTTGAATTGTTGCATGTCCTTGGTTAGTTTCGAGAGTTTCAAAACACTTTTTTACCTGTGTTATAATTGCTTTTATGGAAGAGCAAATTTTTGGAGGTCCTTGCTTTGCCATTCTGGAAATGTTTATTCTACCCTTTAATTTTTACTTTATTTTATTTTTTATTTTTGATACAGAGTCTTGCTCTGTTGCCCAGGGGAAAGTGCAGTGTCACCATCTCAGCTCACTGCAATCTTTACCTCCTGGCTTCAAGCTATTCTCATGCCTCAGCTGCCTGAGTAGCAGGAATTACAGGCGCACACCACTGTGCCTGGCTAACTTTTTGTATAATATTTTTAGTAGAGACGGGGTTTCACCACGTTGGCCAGGTTGATCTTGAATTCCTGGCCTCAGGTGATCTGCCTGCCTTGGCCTCCCAAAGTGCTAGGATTACAGGTGTGAGCCACCTCGCCTGACCTTATTCTATCCTTTTAAATTTAAGCTTCCTCTATTATAATCCTCTCTGAGAAAAAAAAAAATTTGTTTTCATAATATATAATTTATAATTATGTATTTATCTGTGAGTTTAAGTTTTTAATGTCTCCCCATTAGACCAAAGTCTATTTACGCAGGTACTTTTTTGTTTTGCTCTGTATACTATGGATTTAACAAAATGGCTATCACCTATACGTGTCACATTCAAAGTACTGAAAACCAAATATGAGAAGAAAATTATAAATACATTCAGAGGAAAAAAGACACATTACATACAGAGGAACAAAAACAAGATTCACTGCAGATTTCTCATCAGAAGCAGAGCATGCCAGAAAACATCTGTGAAATGCTGAAATAATAAAGAAACCCTGTTAAACCAAGTGAATGTATTCCAAAATAAAAGAGAAATAAAGACATTTTTCAGACACACATGCTGCAAGTTCATTGTCAGCAGCCCTTCACTGCAAGAAATATTGAAGGAATTTCTTCAGACATAAGAAATCTGATGCCAATCAGTAATTTACATTTGTCATATGAAGAGCACTGAAAATGAGTTAAATGAAGACAGATAGACATAAGATCTACTCTTTTTGTATTTTTAATTGTTTAAAAGATGACTGTCTAAATAATAAATAGTAGGAATATACTCTATATTTATGTATAGAATACATACAAGGAAAATGTATAATAATAATATAAAGTATTAGAGTGCATAATTGGCAGTATATGTTTGCGACATCCTTAAACAACTCGTAAAATGGCACAGTATCATAAAGAAGCATACTTTCATGAATTCCAGACATATAATGTAAACTTTAGGGCAATAGCTGAAACAATTTTGAAGAGAGGTATTTAATAATAAATCAACAGTGGAGATAAAATGGAACCGAAAGATAGTAAGTAGTTTAAAAAGGAAAAGAAGACAAAAGAAACAAAGAAAAGATGGAAAAAACAGAAAAAAAAAAACTAGGAAGATTATAGGGGTTTTTTTTTGTTTTGTTTGCTTGTTTTGTTTTTGTTTTTTGAGACAGAGCCTTACTCTGTCACCCAGGCTGGAATGCAGTGGTGCAAGCTCAGTTCATGGTAACCTTCACCTCCTGAGTTCAAGAGATTCTCCTGCCTCAGCCTCCCAAGTAGCTGGGATTACAGGTGTGTACCACCATGCCTGGTTAATTTTTGCATTTTTAATAGAGACGGGGTTTCACCATGGTGGTCAGGCTGGTCTTGAACTCCTGGCCTCAAGTGATTCATCTGCCTTGGCCTCCCAAAGTGCTGGGATTACCTGTGTGAGCCACCCGTGCCTGGTCTGATGGTAGATTTTAATTCATTGTGTCAATGAGTACATTAAACACAGTATAAACTTAGCAAATTGAAAAAGAACATTAGATTTTAAAAAAGAAAAAAAAAGACCCACCTCATGCCGTCTACAAAAAATTTACTTTAAATATGAAGGCATAAAATTAGTGTACTTGAAATCAGCCACTGGTATACTTGAGCTTGTTTTTTTGTCATTTTCCAGTATAATAACCTAGTGTTATGAATTGGTATTTAATAAGAAAGCCTGAGAACTGAGCCAAATATGCTCCTCTTTCATGGCTTTTCTTTTTATTTTCTTTCCCAGTGAATTGACTTGGAATTCCTGTACTGAACATAGCTGATAAAACATCATGGCCAGTGCATAAGTAATTCCAGATAATGTGAGTAAGCAGAGACGCACAAGGATGTCTATTTTCCCCCATATTTAAGACAAGTTTGCTGGCAGCTAAGCTGTGAGCATGGTAAGCAGATTTTCAAAAAGAACTATTCTCATTTATATAGCATCCTCGTACAGTTGCACTGTTCTTTGTGTTTTACATAACATAACTCATTTGATCCTGACAACTCCATGGCAAGGTAGGATTGTTATTGTTATCATTTCATTAATGAGGAAAATGTGGCTTAATGACATTAAGACATTTGCCCATGTTCCAGGACAATTTAGGCAGAACCAGGATTTGAATTCATGTCATCCTGAAAACTGTTTTTTTGTTTGTCTCTTTGTTTCTGTTTTTTGTTTGTTTATTTGTTTTGAGATTGGGTCCTGCTCTGTTGCTTAGGTTGGAGTGCAGTTCACTGCAGCCTATGATTCCCAGGTTCAAGCGATTCTCCTGCCTCAGCCTCCTGAGTAGCTGGGACTACAGGCAGGTGCCACACACCTGGCCAATTTTTGTATTTTTAGTAGAGACAAGGTTTCACCATGTTGGCCAGGCTGGTCTTGAACGCCTGACCTCAAGTGATCTGTCCACCTCAGCCTCCCAAAGTGCTAGGATTACAGGCATGAGCCATTGTGCCCAGCTGAACACTGTTATATGGTTTTCCACCAGATTTCACATAGTAGGAAACTATAAAACAGTTCTTAATGTTACACAGTTTTCCACCAAGTTTCACGTAGCAAGAAACTAAAAATTGGAAGAGTTGGGGTAAAGGACTTCCAGAAAAAAAATGTTATATGTCTACTTCTGGTGCCCTTGTTATAGACTTTCTCTGCATAAAAACACATCTGGAAAGTTTTTGATGAGTACTGGGGTTGTTCAACTTTATATCTCAGTGGAAAAATTCAGTACACTACAGATAAAAGTGTTTCCCAATTTGCTTTGTCAGCTTAAACAGTGTACATTTTAATTCTCTTCTGTTTTATTTTTAGCTAGTCAATTATTTAAAACAACTCCAACCTCATCATTATGTGGCAAGATATTTGGAATTAACTAGTCATGGCTTTCAGTGCCTCTAAGGGATATATTATGTGTTTTGGAGATAATGAACACTCTTAGAAATGAATGGAGGCTCTTTCACAGAAAAAGGATGACTTTATAATTTATTTTTATAGCTAGTGTGTTTGTTGACAGTTTAGTATGTACCAGACTCTGTTTTAAACACCTTATTAATTTACATGCTCCTACCAACCATATGAATTAAGCATTACCATCATCTTCATTTTATTTTCATTTGTATGAATACAAGTAGAATTCTGTTGTATAGATATATTGTGTAGTATTGAAGCCTGGGCTTTTGGAGTAACCATCACTTGAATAATGCAATTGTATTTATTAAGACATTTTTCATTTGTCAACCCTCTCTCCTCTCCTCGCTCCCACCTTCCTACCCTTCTGAGTCTGCAATGTCTATTATTTCACACTGTATGTTCACGTGTACACATTATTTCACTTCCTCTTATAAGTAAGAACATGCAGTATTTGACTTTCTGCATTATTTCCCTAAAGACAACAGCCTCAAGTTCCATCCGTGCTGTTGCAAAAGACATGATTTTACTCTTTTTTATGGTTGAGTGGTATTCCATGATGTGTGTATATATATGTGTGTGTGTGTGTGTGTGATATGTATCACATTTTCTTTATCCCATCCTCTATTGATGGACACTCATGTTGAGTCCATATCTTGGTTATTGTGAATAGTGCTGTGATAAAAATACAAGTGCAGGTTTATTTTTTATATAAAGATTTTTTTCCTTTGGGTAGATAGCTAGTAGTGGGATTGTGGGATTGAATGGTAGTTCTATTTTTGGTTATCTGGGAAATCTCTGCATCGTTTTCCATAGTGCCTGTACTAATTTACATTCCCACCAACAGTGTATAAGTGTTCTTTTTTCTCTGCAGCCTCACCCCAATCTGTTATTTTTTGACTTTTTAAACAATAGCAATTCTGCCTGGTATAAAATGATATCTCATTGTGATTTTAATTTGCATTTCTATGAAGATTAGTGATGTTGAATATTTTTCATGTGCTCGTGGGCGATTTCTATGTCTTCTTTTGACAAATATCTCTTCATGTCCTTTGTCCACTTTTTAATGCTTTTTCTTACTGTTCTTGTTATTGATTAGTTATTTGAGTCCTTTATGGTTTCTAGATTAAAATTAGTCCCTTCTTGGATGCAGAGTTTGAAAATATTTTCTCTCATTGTGCAGGTTTTCTATTCATTCTATTCAGCTGTGCAGAAGCTTTTCAGTTTAATCAAGTCGTATTTGTCTATTTTTATTTTAGTTGCCTGTGCTTTTGAGGTTTTCATGAATCCTTTGCCTAGCCCAATGTCTAGAAGAGTTTTCCCTAGGTTTTATTCTAGTATTTCTGCAATTTCAGGTCTTACAGTTAAGTCTTTAATCCAACTTGAGTTGATTTTTGTATATGGTGAGAGATAGGAGTCAGTTTCATTCTTCTGCAAAGGAAAATTCTATTTTCCCAGCATTTATTGAAAAGTGTATCCTTTCTCAAATGCATGTTTTGTCAACATTGTCAAAGATCAGTTGGCTGTAGGTGTGTAGCTTTATTTTTTGGTCCTATATTCTGTTCTATTCATCTATGTGTCTATTAAAAACCAGTATCATGCTGTTTTGGTTTCTACAGCCTTACAGTGTAACTTCAAGTCAGATAATGTGATGAAACCAGCTTTGTTCTTTCAGCTTAGCATTATTTTGACTACTTGAGCTCCTTTTTTTATTCCATGTGAATCTTATGACTGTATTTTTCTAACTCTGTGAAAAATAACATTAGTATTTTGGTAGAAAATGCATTGAATCTCTAGATTCCTTTGGACAATATGGTCATTTTTGTGATATTGATTCTTCCAATTCAGGAGCATGGAATGTTTTTCCATTTGTTTGTGTCATCTATGATTTCTTTCATCAATGTTTTGTAGTTTACATTGTAGAGGTGTTTTACCTCTTTGGTTAAATATATTTCTAGGTATTCTTTTGCACATATTGTAAATTGATTGATGTCTTGATGTGATTATCAGCTCAATTCAAGTGGAGAATCAAGTTTTTTTTTTTTTTTTTTTTTTGAGACGGAGTCTCGCTCTGTCGCCCAGGCTGGAGTGCAGTGGCCGGATGTCAGCTCACTGCAAGCTCCGCCTCCCGGGTTTACGCCATTCTCCTGCCTCAGCCTCCCTAGTAGCTGGGACTATAGGCGCCCGCCACCTCGCCTGGCTAGTTTTTTGTATTTTTCAGTAGAGACGGGGTTTCACCGTGTTAGCCAGGATGGTCTCGATCTCCTGAGCTCGTGATCCGCCCGTCTCGGCCTCCCAAAGTGCTGGGATTACAGGCTTGAGCCACCGCGCCCGGCCGAGAATCAAGTTTTAAATGAATTAAGTAAAGTTTAAGGTTATATAATCAACATACAAAATTCAGTAGCATTTTTATACAAATGCTACTCATTTTGAAATGCTACTGAATTTTATATGTTGATTATGTAGAAATGCTATGAATTTTGTACGTTGATTATATAACCCTAAACTTTTCTTAATTAATTTATCAGATCTAAGAATTATTTGGAGAAGTCTGTGAGATTTTTTACACATAAATCATATCATCAGCAAACAGAGGTAATTTGACTTTCTCTTTTCTAGTTTGAATGCATTTAATATTTGTTCTTGCTTGATTGCTCTGGCTATGACTTCCAGGGTTATGTTTAATTGGAGTGATGAAAATAGTCATCCTTGTCTTGTTCCAATTCTCAGGGAGAATGATTTCAAGTTTTCTCCATTCAGTATGCTGTTGGCTATGTGTTTTTCATGTATAGCTTTTATTATTTTGAGGCATGTTCCTTCTATGTCCAATTTTTTGAAAGTTCTTATCAGAAAAAGATGCTGAATTTTATCAAATGCCTTTTCTGTCTTTATTTATAGGATCATATGGCTTTTGTTTTTAAATTCTGCTTATGTAATTAATCACATCTATTGATTTGTGTGTGTTGAACCATCCTTGCATCCCTGAATAAAACCTATTTGATTGTGGTATATTATCTTTTTGATATGCTGTTATACATATACCTCAATATATGTGCAAAATCTTCACATAGAAAGTCCTTAACAAAATGCTAGCAAATCATGTATATTTTTGAGGATTTTTGCATCTATGTTTATCAGGGATTGGTCTGTAGTATTCCATTTTTATGTCCTTGCCAGCTTTGGTATCAGACTCATATCAGCTTTGGAGAATGAGTTAGGGAAGATTCTCTCCTCTCTGATTTTTCGGAAGAGTTTCAAAAGATTGCTATTATTTCTTTTTACCTTGTGAATTTATCCAGTCCTGAGCTTTTTTGTTGGTGGTGTTGGGAAGTTTTTTTATTACTGATTTAATCACTCATTATTGCTCTGTTCAAGATTTTTCTCTCCCATTCAATCTTAGGAGCTTATTTGTTTCCAGGAATTTATTCATGTTCTCTAGGTTTTCTAGTTTGCGAATGCATAGTTGTTCACAGCAGCCTCTGATGATCTTTTGTATTTCTGTGGTATTAGCTATAATGTATTCCTTTTTATTTTGGATTACGTTTATATGGATCTCTTCTCATGTTTTTCTTAGGTAGTTTAGCTAGTGATTTGTCTATTTTATTTGTTTTTGTCCCAATTTCATTTAGTTCTACCCTGATCTCTGTTATTTGTTTTCTCCTGGTAGCTTTGGGTTTTGTTTGTTCTTGTTTTACTAGTTCCTTGAGGTACAATGTTATGTTGTTAATTTGTGATCTTTCTATTTTTTGATGTAGGCATTTAATACTATAAACTACTCTCTTAGCACTGCTTTTGCTGTTTTCAATATGTTTTGGTATGTTTTGTTTCCATTTTTATTTATTTCAAAAATTTTTAATGTATAACTTAATTTGGTAAACAACCTAAATATTGTTTAGGAATATATTGTTTACTTCCCAGGTATTTGCTTATAGTTTCCAGAGTTCCTCTTGGTGTTGGATTTCTAGTTTTATTTGGCTATGCTCTGAGAAGATAACTGGTATAACTTCAACTTTTAAAAATATATTGAGACTTGTTTTGTGACATATCTTGGAGAATGTACCATGTGCCCATGAAAACACTATATTCTACTTTTGTTAGTTAGACTGATCTGTAAATGTTTGTGACGTCCAGTTGGTCAAAAATTTAAATCCAATGTTTCTTTGTTAATTTTATGTTTTGATAACCTGTCTAGTGCTCTCAGTGGGGTGTTAAGTCCCCCATTATTATTGCATTTCTGTATGTTTCTTTCTGTTTTTATTATTATACTTTAAGTTCTAGGGTACACGTGTACAACGTGCAGATTTGTTACGTATGTATACATGTGCCAGGTTGGTGTGCTGTACCCATTAACTTGTCATTTACATTAGGTGTATCTCCTAATGCTATCCTTCCTCCCTCCCCCTACCCGACTACAGGCCCCGGTGTGTGGTGTTCCCCACCCTGTGTCCAAGTGTTCACATTGTTCAGTTGCCACCTGTGAGAACATGTGGTGTTTGGTTTTCTGTCCTTGCGACAGTTTGCTCAGAATGATGGTTTCTGGCTTCATCCTTTTTTATGGCTGCATAGTATTCCATGGTGTATATATGCCACATTTTCTTAATCCAGTCTATCATTGATGGACATTGGGTTGGTTCCAAGTCTTTGCTATTGTGAATAGTGCCACAACAGACATAAGTGTGCATGTGTCTTTATAGCAGCATGATTTATAATCCTTTGGGTATATACCCACTAATGGGATGGCTGGGTCAAATGGTATTTCTAGTTCAAGATCCTTGAGGAATCGCCACACTGCCTTCCACAATGGTTGAATTAGTTTACAGTCCCACCAACAGTGTAAAAGCGTTCCCATTTCTTCACATCCTCTCCAACACCTGTTGTTTCCTGACTTTTTAGTGATCGCCATTCTAACTGGTGTGAGATGGTATCTCACTGTGGTTTTGATTTGCATTTCTCTGATGGCCAGTGATAATGAGCATTTTTTCATGTGTCTGTTGGCTGCATAAATGTCTTCTTTTGAGAAGTGTCTGTTCATATCCTTTGCCCACTTTTTGATGGGGTTGTTTGATTTTTTCTTGTAAATTTGTTTCAGTTTTTTGTAGATTCTGGATATTAGCCCTTTGTCAGATGGGTAGATTGCAAAAATTTTCTCCCATTCTGTAGGTTGCCTGTTCACTATGATGGTGTTTCTTTTGCTGTGCAGAAGTTCTTTAGTTTAATTAGATTCCATTTCTCAATTTTGGCTTTTGTTGCCATTGCTTTTGGTGTTTTAGACATGAAGTCCTTGCCCATGCCTATGTCCTGAATGTTATTGCCTAGGTTTTCTTCTAGGGTTTCTTTCTTTATGTCTAGTATTTTTTTATGAGTCTGGGTGCTGTTCCATTTTGGGGTGCACATATATTTAGAATTTTATATGTTCTTGCTGATTTGATCTCTTTATCATTGTATAATGACCTTATTTGTATTTTTTTATCATTGTTTATTGTAAGTCTGTTTTTCCCAATATAAATGTAACTACTACTACTCACTTTTGGTTTTCATCTGTGTGGAGTATCTTTTCCACCTGTTTAACTTCTGTCTATAACTGTCTGCCAACCACTAAGGTGAGTTTCTTTTAAGTAGCATGTAGTAGGTTCATGTTTTTATCTATGTCATCAATGTATACCTTTTAAGTGGAAAATTTTAATTCATTTATTGTTAAGGTTAATATTGACATGTGAGCTTTTGTTTCTGACATAATGTAAATTGTAATCTAGCTGTTTGCTATTCTTTGTTTCTTTTTTTCCTTTGTCTTTGTGGTTTAGTGGAGTTCGGAGTTCTGTCGTGTAGTCATTGTCTTTTTTTTTCTTTTTGTAATTTTGTGTTTATATGATGGTGAATATTGACATTTTGTATTCACATTTAGAACTCCTGGAGAATTTCTTATAGGACCAGTCTAGTGGTAATGAATTCCCTCAGCATTTGGTTGTCTGAGAACTTTATTTCTCCTTCATTTATTAAGCTTATTCTGAATAGGATTTAAAATTTGTGGTTGACAGAGTTTTTTTTCCTTTAAGTACTTTAAAAATAGAATATTTTTTCTAGCTTGTAAGGTTTCCGCTTTTAGTCCACTATTAGTCTGATGGGATTTTCTTTATAGATGACTAGACACTTTTCTCATGCTGATTTTAGGATTTTTCTTTCATGTTGACTTTAGACAATCTGATGACTATATGTCATGTTGAGGTCCTTTTTGCAATGTATTTTTCTGTAGTTCGTTGGGCTTCTTGTATCTGGATGTGTAAATCTCTTCCCAAACTAGGAAAACTTTTTGTCAATTATTTCCTTAAATAGGGTTTCTATGCTTTTTGCTTTTTCTCCTCCCTTGGAAATACTTATACTTCATATGTTTGGTTGCTTTATGTAGTACCATACCTCTCAAAGGCTTTGTTTGTTCTTCTTTATTCTCCTTTCTTTATTTTTGTCTGATTGAATTAATTCAAAACAACTGTCTTCAAATTTTGAGATTCTGTTCTCTGCTCATTGTAGTCTATTGTTAAGGCTTTCAACTGTTCTTCATAATTCTTTCACTGAAATTTTCATTTCCAGAAGTTGTTTGGTTGTTTAAGATCTCTACCTCCTTGGTAAATTTCTAGCTCATATCATGAATTGATTTTCTGATGTCTTTGCATGGTATTCAGATTTCTTTTATGTCTTACAGAACTTCTTTAAAATCAGTATTTTGCATTCTTTGTCTGACATTTTGAAGATTTCTTATTGGTTCAAATTCATTGCTAGAGAATTACTGTGCTCCTTTGGAGGTGTTATAGCACTTTGTTTTTTCATACTTCCAGTATTATTATCCTGATTTCTTTGCATCTGGAGAATTAGTCACTTCTATTATTGAATTTACTTTCATCGGGGTGTGACTTACTTTTCTTGAGAATGTGACTATGATGTATGCTGAATAGGGTTATTTGGCTTTGTTTCTGGGTGTCTAAACTGGTGGTTCCATGCTTTGTGTCCAAGGCAAGAAGGCAAGGCTGAGCAGTGTGGGGTTGTGCAAGTCTGCACTTGAACCCCACAATGGCATGTACAAGTGCTGGCCCTTACAGGGTTCAGAGAGAAATCCTCAGGCCTCTGAAGAAACACTCCAACAAGAAGCAGAGCAACTGCTGCTGTGCCAATGACCCCATGAGGGAAAGAGTGCATCTTAGGCTCCATGGTCTATCAAGGGGTAGTAAGACCCAATTTGCTCTCACTCAACCCATCATGGCTCCTTCCCACGCCTGGACACTAGCAGTGAATTGGGACAGTTAGCCAACTCAAATGCAGTTTGCCTTTAGACTGTGAAAATGTCCCAGGCTGCAAAACTTTCTACCCTGGCCAATACCACTCATCTCAGACTCAAACCCTCCTGATCTGGTCCTGCAAGGTGGGTTCCCAGTTCCATTGTCCGCAGCTGAAGCCCATGCTATTCTTGCCTCTCCATTCTGGCTATGTGGATTCTTCCTCCAATCAAGTTAAGATCATAAATCCCTAACTAATGACTCTACAAACCAGTGACTGCCACCAATGCTAGCTGGCAGGTTTCTGTGCAACCCGCTATGAGTTAGCATCAGGAATGACCTCCTTCCATTGGTCCTTAAGCCTGGGAGTGCATGTGGGGTACTTCCCAGTGCTCTTCCTTCTCACAGTCCCTTGACTGTTCCCCAAGTCTGATCCAGGTTTTGGGAAGCTCAAAAGTTCCCGATGGTCTAGATTTCCTGGCTTCCTGGTGGAAATGTGTATTGTGGAGCACTCCCCCTCTCACATGTGGAGGGATTGATTTACAGATTTCCATTTGGGCTGCTGTCTGTCTTGTTTTCAGCAGTATCCAAAGTTTTCTTTCACTTTTATGTTGAACAATCATGTTTCTTCTTGGATACAAGTTCACAGTGTGAATCTCTACACACTACTTGCTATTTCCAAGTGGGCAAGGATTCTGGCAAAGCATCCATTCTACTATCTCAGAAAAAAAGGTACTCATCTCTATTTTATTAATGAGAGAATTCAAGTGCATAAGTGTTTATATAACCTATAATCTCAATATGAATTTTGGGAAGTTATGCTGCCATGGGCCAACACGACTTACATAATACTTTAGCCTAGTTTCTGTTATGCCGCTCATGATTCTGTCTAATTTCTGCCAGAAAAGTTAATGATGAATCTTCTCTGAAGATGTTTGCACTACCAAGAAGAAATAACTCCGAGTAAAGTAAATATACTAGTGTTCTTCCTAAGAAAACAGAACCAGGCTTCCGTGCACAGTTTAGTTGTTGCTTCTCTCGATGATTGGAGTGAGACTCTGGTTATTCTCATGGGTAACTTGTCCCCTGAGAACTTTATGTATGTTCAAATTCCTCAATTATTGTTAGTTCCCAGTCATTGGTCACTAACATCCCAAAATGACTCTATTTACCATCATGTTAGAGGTTCCACCCTGTGTGTCACCTTTTGGTGATCATTTATTGATCTCAGTGTAAAAGGTTGTCCATTGTACTAAGTGGCCTTATTTCACACAGGTATATTACTCTGAGTCTGCAACAATGGCCAAGGATAAAACCCCCAGCTAAAAATGATGTTCATTGTGGATATGATGATCCCTTCTTAGAGCTCTTTAGCACTTTACAAAATGCATTCAGAGACTTCTATTTTTCCTCACAGCAGCAGTCCTGTGTGACAAGTTGGAGAATATTTTCTAATCTCCACCTAATCTTCACTTTTTCCTTAAATCTCCCTCCCTCTAGAGAACTTCAATATTTGTGACTAGACATTAAATAACAACTTCTTAAATAGGAGCTTTTCTTTCTTCTTTGAGTAGGACTTGCAATTTGAAGATACCAACTGAAAGTGTGTCATTTTCCTTGAAGAGCAAGGTAAGTTTCTAGCTCAGTTCTATGGTCTGTTTAGGTTGTGGTAATAGAATATGTGCTATATAAAAGTTCAAGGGCAAACATTTTCCCATTGAATACATCCAGAGTTTAGTATCCAGTTTTAAATATTTTCATGCTCTCACGCTATTTAGCCACAGTCCAGGTGTTACAACAATCTCCATTAATTAGAAAAATGGTGATTTTATTCAAATAATAGAAGATGGTACTATTCTCATCATTTAAAATTCATATGCTTAGAGGGCAACAGGCATTGGGGCCTATCGAAGGGTGGAGGGTAGGAGGAGGGAGAGGATCAGAAAAAATAACTAATGGGTCCCAGGCTTAATACCTAGGTGATGAAATAATATGTACAACAAACCCTCATGATGCAAACATACCTATGTAACAAGCCTGTATATGTATCCCTGAACTTAAAAGTAAAAAACAAAAAACAAAATAACCTTATACACACAAAAAATCCATGTGCTTAGAAGAGCATTTAGAAAATGAAGGGCACTCTAAATATTTGTTGAGGCAATGAATGAATATATCTAAATGAATAAATGAATAAATAAATGAGTCAGCAAATGATCAATGAGCACATTAAAAAACACATGGTTCTGTGTTACTGAAGCACAGTCTCATGCCTAACTTTGCACAGGCTATTCAGAGGCTCTTGATTGAAAGCTTTAGATTTTTAAAAATAAGGAATCCACATGATTTACATTGTGACCCATAATGGGTGACCGCATGCATATGTACACACACACATACACACACAGCAAAATCAAAGCTTACATGGAATCCTATTTTTCACCTACAATACACCTTTACTTTCTACTTTTTTGAGCTAATGTATGCAAAATACATAAAAGAGAATCTGCACATAGTGAATGCTTTATGTGTTAGAGCTCATTCCTAACAATAGCAGTTATATTTAGTTTAGTTTATTGATGTTAGTGTTTTTTTATTCTGTCTTTCCTTGCCGTAGAGAACTTGGAGCCTTTTGACCACTACCTGAGACAGATTATTTTTCTAATGGTATTTATACATTATTCCATGACTGAATTTCCAACTTTAGACTTAGTATTCAGGATAGACTATCTCTTTTTTTCCAGGCGCAAGGTAAGCTTCTATGTTCCACATATACATTTAGTAAAACAGGGAATTCGTGCAAAAGCAATGGGACAGCTATAGATACTATATTATTTTAGAACAGGAGTAGATGCTTTAAATTTCTTTTTATAAAAACATATGCTGAGGCTGGAGTATAGAGATGTCAAAACTTCCATTGGTAGGGTGTTCAGTGATACTTGTGAAATATCATACTGCTTCCCTAAAGAAGATGAAAAAAATAAGATAGATGATGTGCTGATTAAGTAGGTGGTAATTTCATCTTACTCACTATCAGGCTTCTACTGGAAGTAAAACAAACAAAAATAACAGAAGTGTGAATTGACAGCTCTTCAGACTATAAAAGGAACTAAATAAGTTAGCAAGATGCATACAGAATTATAACCTTTCCCTCATAATCTCATCCTTATTATGACTAGCACATCTAATGCTCGTTGTGAAGTAGCTAAAAGCACAAATTTTGATTAGGTTGGAACTTGGTTTCAGTTGTGAATCTTGACTATTCTCCATACTAGTTGTATAATTGTAGAATATCACAAAACTTTTCAAATATCAAATTCTCGTAATGGTAAAATAGTAATAACAATAATACTTATCACACACAAACACACATGTAAACATTTATATAAAAAGTTCTTAACATCTGTTGTAGAACGTAGTATATTCTAAAAGTGGTTATATGAGTTGAGTTTGGCAAACATAAGGCTTTCATGGGCTAAACTTACGCAGTGTGGAAAGACAGTAGGCAATAGTAGTTAGCAGATGAATAGTAGTTAGAGGATGAATGCCCTTTCTAATTTAAAACACTATTCATATGCAAGAACTGATCTAAATAATAATTTTACAACTCAGAACCTGCCACCAAAACAGATCTGCAGATCTGCAGACTAAAGGAAACCCACGAACGATGCATTTTAAACTATAAGGGTTTGCATTCAACTAAGAGATGGCAAAAATGAAAGAAAAGAATGTGTTTAAGTAAAGGAGATGCTGCAAAACCGAGCTAAAATGTAAGTTTCAAGGAAGAAATTAAACAGAAGAATGGTTCCCGTGGAATTGCTGGAGCAGTCAATCATTTGTGTGAAAAAAAGACAGAATGAGAATTATTGGGAGGCACAGAAAATCTCAGTAGCCCTAGTATGTGAGGAAAGACAAATTGAAGAAGGGGCTACAAGACTTCAAAATTTACCAACACACAAAGCCCTGCCATCCTCCTTTATGAAACTAACAGAGATCATCATTCCATTCTAACAATAACATTATAGCTAGCTCTCATCAGACTGTGCTAAACATTTAACATTTTGTTTATTGTTGTAAAAATGTATTATTTCATTGAGTTTTCAAAATAATGCCTTGAGGTTGATCTCATTAATATTTTCATTCTGCAGGTAAAATAAACAAGGTTCAGGGAAGTTAGTCTGGGACCGATGCTGCCTAAGTAGTAAATGGTAGGGCTGATATGCACCTCTTCCCAATCCCAAGCTCTATATCTGATGCTACCTTCCCCTCAGAATTGCCTTTGCTGGTTGTACATTTCTCTACTTCTTCAGCTGTCCTGAGACCGTTAATGTGCATTTTCCTCTCAGTTACCTCACTGTGAAACCTGCCTAAGTTTGCACCAACAAAGACAATGAGTAATTGTAAATTGCTTCACATTCAATTTGATTTAAATTCAATTTAGACCATTGAACTTGAGAACAACTCTCCTGAGCCAGAAGATAGGCTTGACTATTAACACTTGTGTATATATGAATAAATGACTTAATCTTGTGAGCCTCACAAATTAAATAAATGCAATAACTAATCAACCTCATTATATTGTTGAGAGGAATCAATATACATACAAATTGCCTAGAGCAGTTCCCAGTATGTGAGCAACATAAATATATAAGTTTTACTGGATTAGGGAAAACGGAATTGGCAGAAAAATTAGTTCCAGATGCATCATCTTGGACACATCATTAAATATACTACATAGCAGTTTATAAATTTATAAAATGGAAACATTGGGATATTATTTATAAAGATCCCCTGGATTCAACAGATTGCAACTGTGTAGATAATTCATTAAAGATTGTTATTAAGCCTATGCTTTAGATCTATAGAATTTTGAAGTATGAATTGTTGCTGTAATTACATAATGCATATAGTATTTATACATTTCTAAATCTCTTTTTTGTTTATTACTCTATTGCTTTATTTCTTATTGCTACAGGACATCTTATGCTTCCTGATAATACCGATGGAGAATTGTACAGAAATGACAAAGTTCATACTTCTAGGACTAACTAATGCCCCAGAACTACAGGTCCCCCTCTTTATCTTGTTCACCTTCGTCTACCTCCTCACTCTGTGTGGGAACGTGGGAATGATGATGCTGATCCTGATGGACTCTTATCTCCACACCCCCATGTACTTTTTCCTCAGTAACCTGTCTCTGGTGGATTTTGGATACTCCTTAACTGTCACTCCCAAGGTCATGGCTGGGTTCCTTAGAGGAGACAAGGTCATCTCCTACAATGCATGTGCTGTTCAGATGTTCTTCTTTGTAGCCTTGGCCACTGTGGAAAATTACTTGTTGGCCTCAATGGCCTATGACCGCTATGCAGCAGTGTGCAAACCCCTACACTACACCACCACCATGACGGCCAGTGTATGTGCTCGTCTGGCCCTAGGCTCATATGTCTGTGGCTTCCTAAATGCCTCATTCCACATTGGGGGCATATTCAGTCTCTCTTTCTGTAAGTCCAATGAAGTCCATCACTTTTTCTGTGATGTTCCAGCAGTCATGGCTCTGTCTTGCTCTGATAAACACATTAGTGAGGCGATTCTGGTTTTTATGTCAAGCTTTAATATCTTTTTTGCTCTTCTAGTTATCTTTATCTCCTACTTGTTCATATTCATCACCATCTTGAAGAGGCATTCAGCTAAGGGACACCAAAAAGCATTATCCACCTGTGCCTCTCATTTCACTGCAGTCTCCATCTTCTATGGGACAGTCATCTTCATGTACTTGCAGCCCAGCTCCAGCCACTCCATGGACACAGACAAAATGGCATCCGTGTTCTACGCTATGATCATCCCCATGCTGAACCCTGTGGTCTACAGCCTGAGGAACAGAGAAGTCAAGAATGCATTCAAGAAAGTGTTGAGAAGGCAAAAATTTCTATAAGATTGGAATTTTAACACTGTGGTATACACAAAAATGTTTCACTCATCTCAGACCTTCCTCACGCAATGAGTTACACTTGAAACCCCACAATACATTTAAGTTCATGAGGTGATATTCTTACCTCTTTAGAAGTCAATTATGTAATAAAAATAAAACGTTCTCAGAAATGTAACACCTGAACGAGGAAGGCTAAAGGGAAATGTTAGGATTTTTGGAACTTGCTGGTCAAACCTTACTAATGACATTTGGTTCACTCACTTGTTCCACTTGCATTTTCTCTACCACATTCCAATGCAAACATACTTGTTAAACAGGGACACCAACAAGCCCACAAAAATGTACATGTTTATGCCCTTGTGGGCACATAGGCATTAGAAGGAGAAATTTACTCAGAAGTAAGTGGAGTGTGGCTAGTTTTTATATAAAGGACTTAAGTAATTAATTTAGTATTATAGTATAAATTTATTTTTGAATAGACTTTTTAAGAATAGTTTTATGTTCACATTAAAATGGAGAAGTAAGTACAGAGATTTCCCATATACCTTCTGCCCCCACATACGTATACCCTCCCTCATTGTCGATATCCTCCAACAGAGTGCTACATTTTTTTACAGTTGATGAACCTACATTGACACATCATTATCATCCTAAGACCATAGTTTACATTAGGATTCACTCTTGCTGTTGTCCCTTCTATGGATTTGGACAAATGTATAATGACATGTATTTATCATTATAGTATCATATTGAGTAGTTTCACTGCTCTAAAGCTCTTCTATGCTCTACTTATTCATTCTTCCTTCTTCCCTTACCCCTGACAACTACTGATCTTTTTCTGTCTCCACAGTTTTGCTTTCTCCAGAATGTCAGATAGTTGAAATCATATGGTATGTAACCTTTCCATATTGGCTTTTTTCACATAGTAATATGCATCTCTTTTCTTCATATCTTTTCATGGCTTGATAGCTCATTTCATTTTAGCACTGAATATTGTCTATTGTCAAGTGGTATCACACTTTATTCATCTACCTACTGAAGGATATTTTGGTTGCTTCCCGAGTGTTGGCAGTTATGAATAAAGCTGCTATAAACACGTGTGGTTTAACTGGTATTTTCTTTCTCCAACTTTGCTGCATGTTCTGCTGGTTTTCCTTGTGGGCTTTTTATCTTGTACTCATACTCTGATTATAGGTGTTCTTTAATGCGCCATCCTGAGATGCTTATATTTCCAGGTTTTTATTAAACTTCTCACTGACGTCTCAAAAATAACATGTATAAAACTAAAATCTTGCTTTTATGCCCCAAATCTAGATTCTGATTGTACTTAGAGTAAATTTTCTAACTGTGGCCTACAAAAGTTGCTTAACCTCTCTGCTGCCACTTCTTTCATTTTCTTCCAAATTTCTCCTTGCTCTCTATGACCCAGCAAATTAATCTTTGTTTATTTCTTGAACACAAGAAGCACATTCACACTGCAGAATGCTGTCCATCTTGGCCTCTTTGCCTACCATGTTCTTTCCTTATATGTCATTTTAAATATTATATACTCAGAGAGCCCAATTTAACTCTGCATCTAAAATTATTATCTCCCATGTCCATTAGTCTTTATTTCAACATCATGGCTTTTTTTCTTTTAATTGTGATAAGAACACTTATTATAAGATCTACTCTTTTAACAATTTTTAAGTGTACAATATAGTATTATTAATTATAGGCACTCTGTTGTAAGCAGGTCTCTAAAACATATTCATTTTTTATAACTGAAACTTTATACCCATTTAACCGTAACTCAGCCCCCTATTTCCCCCACTCCCACCACAGCCCCTGACAGCCACTATTCTACTCTCTTTTTCTGTAAGTCTATTTTAGATACCTTATGTAAGTTGAATCATGCAGTATTTTGTCCTTCTATGACTCGCTTATTTCACTTAGCATATTGTCCTCCAGGATCATCCATCTTGTCAAATACAGCAGGATATTCTTCCTTTTATTGAAACATAATAATTGTACATATTTATGGGGCACAATGTGGTATTTTGACAAATGTATACATTGTACGTTGATGAAAATTAGCATATGAATCACCTTAACCATTTATCATTTCTTTGTTGTAAGAATGTTCAAAATCCCCTCTTTTAGATATTTGAAAATATATAATGCATTTTTGTTAGCTAGACTCACCCTACTGCACAATAGAGTACCAGAACTAATTCTTATCTAATTGTAAGATTGTACCTGCTGACAAACCTTTCACCATCTCTTCCTCTCCACTATTCTCCCAAGTTGCTGCTAACCAGTATTCTACTTTCAACTTCTCTGGGATCAGCTTTTTTAGATTCTATATATAAGTGCGATGGCGCAGTATTTGTCTTTCTGTGCCCAACATTTCGCTTAATATAATGTACTCCAGATTCATCCATGTTATTGAAAATGACAAGATTTCATCTTTTATAAGGCTGAATAGTGTTCTATTGTTTATGTATATGGCAGTATCTTTATCCATTCATCTGTTGATGGGCATTTAGGTTGATTCCATATGTTGTCTATTATAAATAGTGCTGCAATAAACACTGGAGTCCAGATTTTTTTTAACACACTGATTTGATTTCCTTTGGATATATGCCCAGTAGTTGGATTGCTGGGTCATGTAGTAGTTCTATTTTTAATTTTTTGAGGAACCTCCGTACTGTTTTCCGTAATGACTCTACTAGCTTATATTCCCACCAACAGTAAGAGTTCCCCTTTCTCCACATCTTTGCCACATTTGTTATATTTAATCTTTTTGTTAATAGCTATTTTAAAACTGGGGCAAGGTGATATCTCATTGTGGTTTTGATTTACATTTCTCTGGATATCAACTTCTTGTTGAATGTGTACTTTTCAAATATTTTTTCTCATTCTGTATGTTGTCTCTTTTCTCTGCTGATTGTTTCCTTTGCTGTGCCAAAGCTTTTTAGTTTGATGTGGTCCCATTTATTTATTTTTGCTTTTGTTGTTGCTGCTTTTGGGGTCTTCTCTAAAAAAATCCTTGTGTGGACCAATGTCATGAAACATTTTCCTATGTTTTCTTCTAGTAGTTTTATAATTTTGGGTATTACATTGAAGTCCTTAATTCATTTAGAGTTAATTTTTGTATATGGTGAGAGATAGTCTAGTTTTATTGTTTTTCATGTGGATATCTAGTTTTCCCAGTACCAATTATTGAAGAAGCTGTTTTTACCCCATTAAGTGCTCTTGATTCCTTTATTGAAAATCAATTGGCTGTAAATTCCTACATTTATTTTTGGGCTCTCTATTTTGTTCTGTTGGTCTGTGTGTCTGTTTTTATACCAATACCATGCTGTTTTGGTTACTATAGCTTTATAGCACATTTCAAGGTCAGATAGTGTAAAGCCTCCAGCTTTTTCTTTTTTTGCATAAGATTGATTTGGCTATTTAGGGTATTTTGTGGTTCCATATGAATTTTTGAATTGCTTTTTTCTAACTCTGAAAAATAACATTGGTGTTTTGATAGGGATTGCATTGAAACTGTAGACTGCTCTGAGCACTATAATCATTTTAATAGATGATATTAATTTTTTCAACCCATAAGCATGGTGTGTTTTTCCATTTGTGTTAGCTACAATTTCTCTTATCACTGTTTTGTAGTTTTCCTTGTAGATATACTTTACCTCCTTGGATAAATTTATTGCTAGGTATTTTATTATTTTTTGTAGCTATTGTAAGTGGGATTGCTTTCTTTATTTCTCTCAGACAGTTTGATATTGATGTATGGAAACATTACTAATTTTTGTATGTTGTCTTTTTATCTTGCAATTTTACTGTATTTGTTTATTAGTTCTAACAGTTTTTTGGTGGAGTCTTTAGGATTTCCTGCATATAAGATAATGTCATCTGCATACAGGAACAATTTGACTACCTCCTTTCTAATTTCACTACATTTTGTCCTTTCTCCTACCTAATTATTCTTGCTAAAACTTCCAGTACTATGCTGAATGGTGGTGGTGAAAGTGGGCATCCTTGTCTTGTTTGAGAATTTAGAGGAAGAGCTTTCAACTCTTTCTCATTCAATACAATGTTGGCTGTGGATTTATTGTATATTGCCTTTATTATATGAAGGTTATAGTCCTTCTATACCTGATTTGTTGAGGTTTTATCATGAAGGGATTGAATTTTGTCAAATGCTTTTTCTGCATATATTGAAATAGTCATGTTTTTATCCTTTCTTTGTTAATGTGATGTATCACATTTATTGATTTGCATGTGTTAAACCATCCTTGCATCCCTGGTATAAATCCCGCTTGATCATGGTGAATGATCTTTTTAATGTGCTGTTGAGTTTCAATTGCTAGCATTTTGTTGACTATTTTTGCATCTGCACTCATCAGGAATATTGGCCTGTAGCTCTCTTTCTTTCGGTGTCTTGGTCTGGTTTTGGTTTTAGGGTAATTATCACCTCGTAGCATGAGTTTGGAGGTGTTCCATTCTTTTCAATTATTTTCTATAGTTTGTGAAAAATTCTAAAGAACTTAATTTTTTTTTGTAGAATTCAGCAGTGAAGCCATGAGGTCCGGCACTTTTCTTTGATTAAAGACTTTATTACTGACTCAGTTTGAAATACTTGTTGGTCTGTTCAGATATTCTGTTTTGTTTTTTTTTTTTTTTAATTTTTTATTTTTTTATTTTTTAAATTTATTTATTATTATTATACATAAGTTCTAGGGTACATGTGCATAACGTGCAGGTTTGTTACATATGTATACTTGTGCCATGTTGGTGTGCTGCACCCATCAACTCGTCAGCACCCATCAACTCGTCATTTACATCAGGTATAACTCCCAATGCAATCCCTCCCCGCTCCCGCCTCCCCATGATAGGCCCCAGTGTGTGATGTTCCCCTTCCCGAGTCCAAGTGATCTCATTGTTCAGTTCCCACCTATGAGTGAGAACATGCGGTGTTTGGTTTTCTGTTCTTGTGATAGTTTGCTAAGAATGATGGTTTCCAGCTGCATCCATGTCCCTACAAAGGACACAAACTCATCCTTTTTTATGGCTGCATAGTATTCCATGGTGTATATGTGCCACATTTTCTTAATCCAATCTGTCACTGATGGACATTTGGGTTGATTCCAAGTCTTTGCTATTGTGAATAGTGCTGCAATAAACATACGTGTGCATGTGTCTTTATAGCAGCATGATTTATAATCCTTTGGGTATATACCCAGTAATGGGATGGCTGGGTCATATGGTACATCTAGTTCTAGATCCTTGAGGAATCGCCATACTGTTTTCCATAATGGTTGAACTAGTTTACAATCCCACCAACAGTGTAAAAGTGTTCCTGTTTCTCCACATCCTCTCCAGCACCTGTTGTTTCCTGACTTTTTAATGATCGCCATTCTAACTGGTGTGAGATGGTATCTCATTGTGGTTTTGATTTGCATTTCTCTGATGGCCAGTGATGATGAGCATTTTTTCATGTGTCTGTTGGCTGTATGAATGTCTTCTTTTGAGAAATGTCTGTTCATATCCTTTGCCCACTTTTTTATGGGGTTGTTTGTTTTTTTCTTGTAAATTTGTTTGAGTTCTTTTAGGTTCTGGATATTAGCCCTTTGTCAGATGAGTAGATTGCAAAAATTTTCTCCCATTCTGTAGGTTGCCTGTTCACTCTGATGGTAGTTTCTTTTGCTGTGCAGAAGCTCTTTAGTTTAATGAGATCCCATTTGTCAATTTTGGCTTTTGCTGCCGTTGCTTTTGGTGTTTTAGACATGAAGTCTTTTCCCATGCCTATGTCCTGAATGGTACTACCTAGGTTTTCCTCTAGGATTTTTATGGTATTAGGTCTAACATTTAAGTCTCTAATCCATCTTGAATTAATTTTCGTATAAGGAGTAAGGAAAGGATCCAGTTTCAGCTTTCTACTTATGGCTAGCCAATTTTCCCAGCACCATTTATTAAATAGGGAATCCTTTCCCCATTTCTTGTTTCTCTCAGGTTTGTCAAAGATCAGATGGTTGTAGATGTGTGGTATTATTTCTGAGGACTCTGTTCTGTTCCTTGGAACTTATCTATAAATTCTATCCAATTTGTTGGGATATAATTGTCTACAACAGTTTCTTACCATCCTTTGCATTTCTTTAGTATCAGTTGTAATGTCTTCTTTTTCATCTCTGATTTTATTGGTTTGCTGATTATTCTGATTTGATTATTCCAATTTGATTATTCCACAGTATACACATATATTGAAATACTCTTTACCCCTTAAATATATATAATTATTGTTTTTTAATTAAAAATAAAATAATAAAAAAGAATATATCTTGAGACAAATGAAAATAAAAACACAACATACCAAAGCTGATGGGATGTAGCAAAAACAGTACTAAGAAGGAAGTTTATAACAATAAATGGCTACATTAAAGAAGAAAGATCTCAAATAAACAATCTAACTGTACACTTCAAAGAACTGGAACAAATTAAATTAAAAATTAGAAGAAAGAAGGAAAAAATAAATATGAGAGCAGAAAAAAACTAAAAAATAGAAAACTAATGGAAAAATCAGTGAAAGTAAGAGTTAGTTTTTTGAAAAGATAAAATTGACAAATGCTTAGCTAGACTTAAAGCAGAAAAGAGAAATTTTGATTCAATTTTTTAAAAAATGAAAGATGTGAAATTATAACTGATGCCACCAAAGTAAAAAAGGTTATAAAAGACTACTATTAACAATTTTTTACCAAGACTGGATAACCAAGAAGAAATGAATAAATTCCTAGATTCATAAAACATACCAAGACCAAATCACAAAAAAAATACAAAGTCTGGACAGACCAATAATGAGTAAAAAGATTGAATCAGTAATCAAAAACCTCCCCCAAATTAAATCCCAGAACCAGATAAGTTCTCTGGTGAAATTTACCACACATTTTTAAAAAGAGGAAAGGTTAATTATTATCACACTCTTCCAAATAACTGAAGAAAAAAGAACATTTTTAAACTAAATTTATGTGGCTAGCATTATTCTCATATTCAAAACAAGGAAAATGTACCAGAAGAAATGGAAATTACAGACAGTATTTCTGATGACTGTAGGTAATAATTCCTGAACAAAATACTAGTAAATCTAACACAATAGCACAATAAAATAATCATACACCATAATCAGGTGGAATTTACCTCTAGGGTGAAAGCATGGTTTAAATCAATTAATATGAAAGACAACATTAACAGAATGAATGATAAATATCACAAGATCATCTGAATAGTTGCAGAAAAGTATTCAATGAAATTTAACACCTTTCAATAATAAAAACTCTAACCAGGCTAGATATAGAAGAAATGTACTCTAACATAATAAAGCCTGTATAAAAAGCCCACAGCTAGTATCATACTCAAAGGTTAAAAATTGAAAGATTTTTCCTTTAAGATCAGAAACAAGACAAGGATGCCCACTCATACCACTTCTATTGGCCATAGTACTGAAAGTCCTAACCAGAACAATTAGGTAAGAGAAAGAAATAAAAGACACTGAAATAGGCAAAACTGTCTCTGTTCATGGAAGATGTCATCTTATATGCAGAAAATCTTAAAAACTACTAGGAAACACCTGTTGGAACTAATGAATTTAGTACAGCTACAGGATACAATATCAACACACAAAAATCAGTTGCATATCTATACACTAACAATAATCTACCTGAAAAAAAGTTTAAAAAATCCTATTTACAACAACATGAAAAATGATGAAATACTTAGAAATAAAGTTAACCAAGAAGGTGAAAGACATACACTTAAAACATAACAAGAAATGGTGAAACAAATTGAAGAAGACTCAAATAAATTGGAAGATATCTGTGTTCATGAATTGGAAGAATTAATGATGTTAAAATGCTCATACTATGAAATGCAAACTACAGATTTAATGCGACCGCCTTGAAATTTCCAATGGCATCTTTTTACAGAAATGGAAAAATAGTCTTAAAATTAATATGAAACCACAGAAGACTCTAAATAGCCAAGACAATCCCAACAAAGAAGAAAAAAGCTGGAGACATTACAGTTCTGATTTCAGAATATATTACAAAGACTACAGTAAAGAAAACAGTATTATATTTCTATAAAGATAGACATATGGAAGACAAGGGAGCCTGGGATACATAATGAGAAAAGGAAAGTCTCTTCAAGAAATAGTATTGGGAAATCTGCATATCTACATGCGAAAGTAGGATCTTTGCAAAATATTTTACTCAAACAAATCTTTATCTTATACCATACACAAAAATAAATTCAAATAGATGCAAAATTAAACATATACTTGAATCTTGAAACCCCTAGAAAAAAAAACTAAGGAATAAACTTTTTGTCATTAACCTTGGCTATGATATCTTGAATATGACACCAAATGCACAAGCAACAAAAGCTAAAATAAGTGGAACTACAACAAACTGTTTCTGCATAGTGATGGAAACCATCAAAAACGTAGAAAGGCAACTTACAGAATAGGAGACAATATTTACCAACATTACATTTGGTAAGTGTTACTATTTAAAGTGTATAAGGAGGGCTGGGCATAGTAGCTCACATTTGTGAGACCGAAGCAGAAGGGTAGCTTGAGGCCAGGAGTTTGAGACCAGCCTGAGCAATATGGTGAGACACCATTTCTACAAAAAGTTTTAAAAATTAGCCAGGTATGGTGGTGCATGCCTATAGTCCCAGCTACTCAGGAGGCTGAGGTGGAAGGATCATTTGAAGCCAGGATGCTGAGGCTGCAGTGAGCCATGATTGTGCCATTGCACTTCAGCCAGGTGACAGAATGAGACCCCCATCTGAAAAAATAAAATGTATAAGGAATTCCTACAAATCAATAGTAAAAATTAATTCTATTTAAAAATAGGTAAAAGTCTTGAATAACTATTTTTCCAAAGAAGGCATACAAAAGGCCAACAGGGATATGAAAAGTTGTTCAACATCATTAATTGCCTTGGTTCATTTAATATTGCTTATAACAGGATGCCTAAAACTAGATAGTTTATTTTTAAAAATAAATTTATTTCTCACAGTTTTAGAGAATAAACAGTCCAAGGTTGAGGGGCCACATCTGGTGAGGGCCTTCTTGCTGGTGGAGACTCCCTGCAAAGTCTCGTAGCAGCACAGGGCATCATATGGTGAGAGGACTGAGCATGCTAGCTCAGATCTCCTCTTTTTATAAAGCCACAAGTCCAAGTCCCATGAAAACTAATTAATACATTAACCCATGAATTCATTAATCTATTATCCTATGAAGGGATCTACCCATTCATGAGAGCTGAGCTCTCATGACCCAAACACCTCTCTAAACTTTCACCTATATAGGAAGTTAATCAAGTTTGGGAAGTTTGGGAAGTTAGTGGCCATAGTTCTTCAAATATTTCTTACCAACTTTTCCTTATTTGACCTCTCATTCTTGCACTCTATTTGTGCTCACGTTGGTATACTTGATGGCATGCAAGAGGTCTCAAGCTCTTTCCATTTTGTCTTCATTCTGTTTTCCTTTCTTCTCCTGAGCCCGGATTGCTTTAATTGACATGTCTAGAAATTCATTGATTTGGCCAGACATGGTGGCTCATGTCTATAATACCAGTACTTTGGGAGTCTGAGGCAGATGGATCACTTAAGCTCAGAAGTTCGAAACCAGTCTGGACAACATGACAAAATCTTGACTCAAAAACAAACAAACAAAAAAGAAAATGTATCCAGGTGTATTGGTGCATGCCTGTGGCCCCAGCTACTTGGGAAGCTGAGGCAGGAGGATCATTTAGAGCCAAGAGGTGGAGACTGTAGTGCGCCATGATTACACCACTGCACTACAGCATGGGTGACAGAGTAAGACTTTGTCTCAAAAAGAAAGAAGGAAGAAAAGAAGGAAGGAAGGAAGAAAGAAAGGAAGGAAGGAAGGAAGAGAAGAAGGGACAGAGGGAGGGAGGGAGGGAGAGAAGGAGGGGGAAAGGGAGGGAAGAAGGAAGGAAAGAAATCCACTGATTTTTTTTCTTCTTTTGTCAAATATTGTTAAAACCCTCTGGTGAATTTTTATTTCACTCATTGTAATTTTCAGCTCCAGAAATTCTGATTTTTTAAAAGTAATTTGTATTTTTAATTGATATTTACTATGTATTGAAACACTATTGTCCTAGTTTTCTTTAGTTCCTTGTCAATTTTTCCCCTTAATCCCTTTGAGCCCATTTAAGGCAATTGATTTAAGATTTTTGTCTTCTAGGTATAACGCTTATGCTTCCTCAGGACAATTTCAATTTTCTTGTAAATTGGAAATGGTTTCTTGATCCTTCATATGTCTCTTATTTTTGGTTGAAAGTTTGATATTTTTAAAATTATAGTATGGTAATTCTGGAAGTCAAATTATCTCCCCTCCTACCCCCAGTTTCATTTGTTTTTGCTTGCTCTGAGTGCAATTGTTTATTTAGTGAGTTTTATTATTTATTTATTATTTATTACTTATTTATTAAAATATTTGAAAGAATATATTTATTATCATATGTGGCCTCTGATGTCTTTGTTTCTTTACTTGTGGTCACATAGCAGTTTAACAGATACTTCCTAAAAATGTCATGTGAGGTCACCTTTTTCTTGAATCATCATTCTCTTTGTTTCTGTAGATCCTTGACTATTTTCCAGAGTTCAAACAAAGTTGATTGTGCCAGTTTTTGCTTGCTTTTTTGTGTTTCTGTGGAGTAACAGGCCCTTAAAATATTCTAATCTATCATTTTTCCTGCACCCATCTTAGAAGGAACTGGTAACTACATTTACAGCCCACTGAATAATTTAGATTAATCTCCATCTCACTATCCTTAATTTGATCATAACTGCAAAGCAATTGTCATATAAGGTATAATTTACCAATTCCAAGTATTAGAATCTGATATTTTGGAAGATAAATATTCAGCATCCTACAGATTTATTTCTTACTTATGCTACTACATGTCTGTCATACAGGTTGTCTGGCTAAGTGAAAAGCTGTATGTGGTCACTCAAAGACACCTGCTGATGAAGGTATCATCATCTGTTTCTGCACCTGCTGGAACATTAAGCCTTTTGATTATCATAGCAGGAGATGAGATAACTGGAGAGTAGTATGTATGTTTCAACCAACATTATAATTTTTTCTATAGTTCATTATCTAGAACTATTATATGTCCTGCCTAGCTGGAATGGGGCATACACATGTAGAAAAGCAGGTGGATTGTTTGTGTACCACTATTTTTGTGACCTATCTATGGAAAATATTATAAATAATAAATATTAATATTTAACCTATTGAACACCTGATATGTGGTAGAAAGTGTGCTGTGCTCTATAAATATGTCATGTGATTATCTTTTTGAAAATCTTATGTGAATGACAAGATAATATTTTCTTTCTTACAGAAGGAAGCTGAAATTGGAAAGGCTACATTTCTTACTCAAATTTGAGGTGAAGCAACCATGGTGCACAGAACAAATGTTTAACCATGACACTCGCTTGTACTAAGAGGGATGTGATAAGTCTGCTTGGGAGTGTAGTGTGGGCTCAGAAGCAACAGTGCAAACGATGAATCCATGCAAAAGGATGAATCTGTCTCCTTTGTTGGAAAAGAAAAGCATCCCCAGGCCAGAACTGTGGTGATAAGGTAGGTAAGTGTTAAGAAAATTCTTAAGGAAATGTCTTAGAGAAAAACAAAAAGAAGTAAAAAAAAAATTAAATTACAAAATTTTTAAATATAAAATGCTGACACAGAGGTGAGACAATTTGAATGGACTGCTAGAAGGAATTCAAAATAATAGAGTATCTTCAGAAAAGATGTTGACAGTTTCTTATTCAGATAAACATGTGCCTACCATGCAACAATTCAGTCTGACTCATCAATATTTATTCAAATGAAATGAAAATCTATGTTCACCTCAGAAATCTTTTTTTTTTTTTGAGACAGACTCTCACTCTGTCACCCAGGCTGGCGTACAGAGACACAATCTTGGCTCACTGCAGCCTCCGCCTCTGCCTCCCAGGTTCAAGCAATTCTCCTGCCTCAGCCTCCTGAGGAGCTGGGATTACAGGTGCCTACCACCATGCCTGGCTAATTTTTGTATTTTTAGTAGAGACTGAGCTTCACCATGTTGACCAGGCTGGTCTTAAACTTCTTACCTCAAGTGATCCACCCACCTCAGCCTCCCAAAGTGCTAGAATTACAGGCATGAGCTACAGTGCCTCGCCCAGAAATCATTAATGAAATGCTTAGATCAGCTTTATTTCTACTCACCAAACTCTAAAACCAGTACAAATGTTCCTCAGTTGCACAATGAGAAAAACAATCTATAATGTCCACATAATACAATATTCTTCTACAATAAAAAAGATTTAACGCTGACATAGGCAACAATATATATGGGTTTCAATTGCTAAGTAAAAGTGAAAGATGCCAGACTCAAAGACTACATATTCTAGGATTATATTTAAAGACATTCTAGCAAAAGCAAAATTATTTGGACAAAAACAATTTACTTGTTGCCAGGATAGTGGGTGGGAAAAGAGGTTACCAAAAAGTAGGCTTAGAAAATGTTTTTAATGTAATTGTTGTAGTCATTATGTGACCATATATTTGACAAAATTCTTAGAACTATACAGTACAGTGTGTATTAATACTGGGTATTACTGTATGTAAATTATGCATTCATTAGTGAATGAAAAAAGAAATAACAAATTTAATATGCACACAAATTATGTGGGTATATTAAAAATAATAAGCTTGATCCCCACTGGCAGCTTTAATTGCTTCTTCACCAGGAAAGTAGAATGAGGAGCTGTAGATCCTCTCACAGGGAACATCTCCAGAGATCTCCATGCCCTTATAATTCTCCTCATATCTCCATATATTAGCATATGAAATCCCAACATGACTCCCAACATGATGTAGTTTTAGAGAGACCACACTGTGTACAAAGCTCCATGGATCATCATTTATTCATCTAAAGGATAATTGTTTTTAGTTCATGCATGCCTTCTGACCTGAGGCTTTGCTATGAACCTTCAACCCTGCTCAGGGAAAACATCCCAAGTTAAAAATTACATTGACTGACTTTTGCACGATGACCCCTTAGCAAGATGTTTTACAGCCCTCACTTACTTGTTATTTACAGATGCAATTCCGTGAATTATGTGAGAGAGGTAATCTTAACATGTTTATTTTCTCGAGAAAGGGGAAGATAAGTAACTCCTTTAAGTTCCCAGAAAGAATTAATAGGAGATTCAGGACTTGTTCCATCTTAATGCTCTTCCCTTTATTTTTCCATGCCTGGAGACCTTGAAACCTGTTGACCAGTACCTGAAAGCAAGCTTCTCCAAACATATTAATGCAATATTCCATGGCTGATTTTCTGATTACAGACAAATTATTCTGTATTGGCTGTTTCTGCTCCTCCAGCTGTAAGGTAAGCTTCTATATCTAAGAAACATTTTAGAGAGAAGTATAACTCATGCAAAAGCAGTGGGGCAGCTACACCTACTGTAAGTTACTTGAGAGCAGAAATAGGTGTTTTCAACATTTTTTTCTAAAATACTGAGGTGGGCGTAGGGCATAAATGTTCCATGATAGGAAATTTAGTGGTTCTTATGAAACATGCTTCTTCCTCCAAAGATATGAACAAAAGATAAGATAGATGATACTCTCATTGACTAGGTGGTAATTTTATCTGTTCGTTATGTATTGGCTTCTCATGAGTGGTACAAAAACAAAAACAAACAGAAAAGGGTGAAATGTTCATTCTTTAAACTACAAAAGGGTGTTAAATGAATTAACAAGCTATGACCTGTGTTTTAACTTTTTTTAATAATCTCATTCTTACTATTATTAGCATATCTACATATGTTGACAGTGATGTGGCTGAAAGTTTTGACTTTAGATTGAAGATGGATTTAACTCTTGAATCTTGACTCTCAAACTAGCCATATAATGTTGGAGCATCACATCACTTCTCAAATTCTCAATGTTCTTAATGATAAAGTAATAGTAACAATAATAATACCTAACTCTCTCTCTCTCACACACACACACACATACACACACACATCATTTATATATAAAGTTTTTATTATTGGTAGAACATAGTGTATGCTAAAAGTGGTCATGTATGTTAAAGTTAGCAATATAACATCTTCATACCTCAGGCTTGGGAAGTGAAGTTGCCAAGTGTTTCAGAGAAAGACAGTAGGAAACAGTAGTTAGTATTGGTTGGATACCCTTCTAAAGACCCCAATCCAAGTACAAAGATTTAAAGTATTGTTCCTGATTTCATTCTTATTTTCATGGCTGTGTAATATTCCATGCTGTATATGTACCACAACTTCTTTATCCAGTCTACCACTGATGGGCACCAGGGTTGATTCTATACATTTGTTGTTGTGAATAGTGTGCTGATGATCTTATAGGTACATGTGTCTTTTTTTAAAAAGTGTCCAACTTTAAAGTTCAGGGGTACACATGCAGGATGTGCAGGTTTGTTACATAGCTAAAGATGTGCCATGGTGATTAGCTGTACAGATCATCCCATCACCTAGGTATTAAGCCCAGCATCCATTAGCTTTTCTTCCTGGTGCTCTCCCTCCTCCTACCCACCACCCTTTGACAGATGCCAGTGTGTGTTGTTCTCTACCATGTGTCCATGTCTTTTCATCATTCAGCTCCCACTTAAAAGTGAGAGCATGCAGTATTTGATTTTCTGTTTCTGCATTAGTTTGCTGAGGATAATAGCTTCCAGATCCATCTACGTCCCTGCAAAGGAGATGATCTTGTTCTTTTTTATGGCTGTATAATATTCTGTGGTGTATATGTACCACATTTCTTTATCCAATCTATCACTGATGGGCATTTAGGTTGACCATACGTATTTGTCTTTTTAGTAAGTGACTATTACCTTTTGGGTATATACTGGGTCAAATAGTAGCTCTGTTTTAAGTTTTTGAAGAAATCTGTACACCAGATTTTTGGAATACTACATAGCCATAAAAAATGAAATCACATCCTTTGCAGCAATGTGGATGAATCTGGAGGCCATAATCTTAAGCAAAGTAACACAATAACAGAAAACCAAATACCTCACATCCTCACTAATAAGTGAGGGCTAAATGATGAGAACACATGGACCTAAATATGGGAACAATAGACACTGTGGACTAATGGAGAAAGAGAGAGTGGGCTTAAGAACTACCTATCAGATGGTATGCTCACCACCAGGGTGACAGTATCCATACTCCAAACCTCAGCATTATGCAATATTCCCACGTAACAAATCTGTACGTGTAACCCTTGTATCTAAAATGAGCATTGAAATTTAAAAACAACATAAGTAAATAAATAATAAAATATTGTTCCTAATCAAGAATACATTCAAAAAAAATATTTTATCACTTGGAACTTGCTACCAAATCAGATCTGTGAGCTAAATAAAGATAGCCCATAAAGTAGGAAATTTTAACCCTTAATCTTTAACTATGGAATAACAGTAATAAGAGAAAGAATGGCTTTAGGAAAAAGAAACTTTTTTACCCACACTAAAATGTGGATTTCAAGGGAGAAATTAAGAAAAAGAAATGCTTGTGTGAATTTTCCAGAGCAGACAATCATTTGCTTGGAGGAAGAACAACCTGAAAGAAACACAGAAAATCTCAGTGGTCCTAGTATGGAGGAAAAGAAAACTGGACATGGGAGCTTCAGTATTTCAAAACTCACCCATGCCTGCAGCCCTGCTTGTCACCATCCACTTTTATAAAACCAACAAAAAGATTATCACCCATCCTAATAGTATTTAATATTATAACTAGCACTCATTAGGCTGTGCTTAACATTTAGCATTTTTAATAGATTATCTTATTTAATTCTCACAATACTACCTCAAAGTAGGTCACATTACTGTTTTAGTTTTACAGAAGAAAATGTGATGTTTAAGGGAATTAGATTAGAACCAGTGGTCCCCAGGTGGTAAGTGGTGGACTGACATGCCTCTCTTCCAAGAACTCAAGCTCTGTATCTGCCGTATCTGATGATAGGCTTCTCTCAGAATTGTTTCTGCTAGTTGAACATGCCCCTAACAACCCAGTTATCCCACCACTTTCACTATGCATATATTACTCGCTTACTTCATTGTGAAACCCAAAACACTGAGTTTGTACCAAAGGAGACAATGAGTGATTGTAAATTGAGTTGTATTCAATTTGATTTAAATACAGTTTAGACCATTAGACTTAGGAACCATTCAACATGCGTTCAAAAGTTGGCATGGATCCAAAGCATGGCTTGCCATTTAATACTTGTATAAATATGAATATGTTACTCAACCTCCTGTGCTTCATAATTTAAATGAATGCAACAACTAATCAAATACATAATATCGTTGCAAGGAAATAATGAATATATGTCTAAAATGTCTAGACAAGTTCTTGGCAAATTAGCAACATGCGTCAGCTTTTACCTTGCTCAGGAAAGGTGAATTGACAGACAGATGCATCTAGACGAGTCATCTTGATCAGGTTAGTAAATTTTCTACATATGAGTTTACAAATTTATAACATCTAAAAATTGTGCAAATAATCTATTAAGATTCTTCAGTTTCAACAGTATGTAATTCTGTATAATTAATGCACTACCTTTGGTTGTCAAGGCCACGTTTTTTCTAGGGAATCTTGAAGTACAAGTTATTGCTACAATGAAGGAATACATATTGTACTTATACTTTTCAATTTTAATTCAATTTATTTATCACATTGTTCCTTTTTGTATTGCTACAAGCATCCTGTGAGTCCCCCAGAGCAATGATGGAAAATAAGACAAGTAACACAGTTCATTCTTCTAGGACTAACCAATGACTCAGAACTGCAGGTTCCCCTCTTTATAATGTTCCTCTTCATCTATATTATCACTCTGGTTGGAAACCTGGGAATTATTGTAGTAATATTCTGGGATTCCTGTCTCCACAATCCCATGTACTTTTTTCTCAGTAACTTGTCTTTAGTGGACTTTTGCTACTCTTCAGCTGTCACTCCCACCGTCATGGCTGGATTCCTTATAGAAGACAAGGTCATCTCCTACAATGCATGTGCTGCTCAAATGTATATTTTTGTAGCTTTTGCCACTGTGGAAAATTACCTCTTGGCCTCAATGGCCTATGACCGCTATGTGGCAGTGTGCAAACCCCTGCATTATACCACAACCATGACAACAAGTGTATGTGCTCATCTGACCATAGGCTCCTACCTCTGTGGTTTCCTGAATGCCTCCATCCACACTGGGGACACATTTAGTCTTTCTTTCTGTAAGTCCAATGAAGTCCATCACTTTTTCTGTGATATTCCAGCAGTCGTGGTTCTCTCTTGCTCTGATAGACATGTTTTAGTGAGCTTGTTCTTGTTTATGTTGTGAGCTTCAATATCTTTTTAGCTCTCCTGGTTATCTTGATATCCTATATATTCATTTTTATCACCATCCTAAAGATGCATTCTGCTTCGGGATACCAGAAGGCTTTGTCCACCTGTGCCTCTCACTTCATTGCAGTCACCATCTTTTATGGGACTATTATCTTCATGTACTTACAACCCAGCTCTAGTCACTCCATGGACACAGACAAAATGGCATCTGTGTTCTATACAATGGTCATCCCCATGCTGAACCCCCTGGTCTATAGTCTGAGGAACAAGGAAGTGAAGAGTGCATTCAAGAAAGTTATTGAGAAGGCAAAATTGTCTCTAGGATGGTCAGTTTAACATTGTAGGATGCACCATAACCTAGTTTCATTTCTCTCGGATCTTCTCCGTGTTCTGAATCACATTTAAGGTCCACAATCAAGTTAAATTCCTGAAGTGATTGCCATGCCTGTTTAAAAGTCTATTGTCTAAGTAAAAAGAAACATTATGTCCAGAAACATAATACCTGGACAAGAATGGCTAAGACATCTTGGGGCTTTCTTGCCAAAAACCTTAAAGATATTAATGTATTCACTTATTCTACATGCATTTTTATCTACCACATGTCAATGCAAATATACATAAAACCAGAGCAAAAACAAGTCCATTAATAAAAGTACATGAAGGTTTCCCATGAAGTGGGGAATTTTCCATAGGTGTGGAAAATGTGCCCAGATTAAATGTAATGTGGCAAGTTCTGATGGTTAATTTTATGCGTCAGTTTGACTGGATTAAGGGATGCCCAGATAGCCGCTTAAACATTATTCTGAATATGTCTGTGAAAGTGTTTCCAGAAGAGATTAATATTTGAATCAGGAGACTGAGTAAGGAAGATCTGCCCTCTCCAGTGTGGGTGGCCATCATTCAATCTACTGAGGGCTCACCTGAAAAGAACAAAATGGTGGAGGAAGGATGAATTGTGTCTCTTCTTGAGCTGGGACATTCATCTTCTCTTGTTCTTAGACATTTGAGTTCCTGGTTTGTTGGGCCTTTGGCCTCCAGGCCTTATACAAGTTCCACAACCCTGTCCTGACCTTTCTCAGATCTTCAAACTCCAAATTACTCTACTGGCCTTCCTGGTTCTCCAGTTTACAGACAGTATATTGTGAGACTTCTCAACCTGCATATTCACATGAGCCAGTTCCCATAATAAATCTCCTTTTATCTATCTATCTATCTATCTATCTATCTATCTATCTATCTATCTATCTATCTATCTATTGGTTCTGTGTCTCTGTAGAACCCTGAGTAATACACTAATATTTAGTAAAAATAATTTAAATACTTAATTTGGGGAGTGGAATATAAAGTTGAGCCTAATGCTTTTAAATTTATTTCGCTGAATACTGTTCCAGGAGTCCTCATTTTGTTTAAAAGAAAACATATTATTAAATGAAAGTATATGCTTTTCCTTGGCACATTTTATCAAGAATATGTAAATATAGCATCTCATATGAATTAATATTTGTGTCATTACTGATTTATAGAAGCAACATGTTCATGTTTTAAATTTTAAAAGGATAAAATAACTAGAGTACCAGAAAAATTGAGTAAAAATAAAAGCATTTCTTTGTATATTGCTACCAACTTTTACAGTGTTTACAAAATGTACTGAGAAACAAAAAAATGTACATTTTTCTTTCTGCAAATGCTTTGAAATTGTTAATTCTGCTCCTTCATTCTTAGTTTAGTTGACATACATCACCTTTTGCTGCTTCACCTGTGTTTTACTCCATTTCATCCAGGCTGCTCTCCTTGCTGTTTTTCACAACTCCAAGCCTGCTCCAACCTCAGGGCCTGTGCACTTGCTACTCTCTATGCATAATATTTCCTCGCTCCATTCAGGTCTTCCCTTAAATGTGACCCAGTCATAGAGTCTTTCCTTCACCACCTTTATAAAATAATCCCTCTCCCCACCCCATGTACACTGCCCCTCATCTCGTGTTATTCTTCCTCATTTTTACTCACACTCTCCTGTATATTTATTCTCTTGTTTACTATATATCCTCCTATCCAACTAGAAGGCAAACTTCATTAAAGCAGTGAATTTTTTGTTTTTTTATGAGATCTTTAGTACCTGAATGAGTGTGTTTCCTAGGAGATTCTCAATAAGTATTTGTTGAATGAATGGATAAAATAATTAAGCTTTGAGTCTAATTGTATCAATATGTTGAACCTTTGAACCATTCATGATTATAGCAAACTATCTATCATATAAGCCTACTATTCAGACATATAGTTCATTTCAAAAGACACAGATAATTTCTTTGCTGAAACATTTTTACCTATATTCTAAGCACTTTTTCTCCAACTTTTAGACATAATCGTTTCCTGAAAATTCTATCATCAAGTAGCTCATTTGAAGCCATCTCATAATTTTTACTTAGATGTGACATCTCATTAAGTAGAAAATAATATATCAAATAAATACTACTTAGTAAATCATAAAAATACATTAAATGTGAAATTATTTAAGGTTTAACATCTGATTACATTTGAAAATTACTTCATACACATAAATTATAGAATTAACTGAAATGATTCTAAACATCCATGTAGAATATAAACATGACAATATCTGTCAGTAGCAAACATAACATAAATTCAATAGGCTGTTATAATGCACAATCTTTATGCATCCTGATTCCTGGAACCTTTCGATGTTACCTTATATTGCCTAAAAGGACTATGTAGAGGTGATTAAGATGGAGATAGTATTGTGGATTACCTGTGTGAGCCCTAAAGGCCCACATATGTCACTATCAGAAGAAGACAGAGAGATGTGATGACAGACAAAAAAAGAGTCGGCAAAGTGACCATGAAAGCAGAGACTAAAGTGACGTGACCACAATATTTGGAATACCTGCAGCCACCATCAAATGGAAGAGGCAAGAAATAAAATTCTCATTTATAGTTTATGAAGCAAGCAGGCCTTGCTACTGTGCTGATTTCAGTCCAGGGTCACTGATTTGGCACTTCTGGCTTCCAAACTGTGAAAGAATAAATACCTGTTGTTTGAAGCTTCCTGGTATGTGACGTTTTGTAACAGCAGCTGTACAAATCTAGTACAAACACTTGCCTGATTTCTCCTGTGTCATAATCTTATCTTATGATGGTACATTTGTCAAAACTACAAAAAAAAAAAAAAGATAGACGCACTATTACTTTCTACACTTCAGAACTTACTCCAATCTCATTCATTTTTCCACTCTTTTCCTCTTCTTGCATTTAGTTGTCAGGTTTCCTTAATCTCTTCTAGTTATGGCAGATTGTCCATCTTTCCCTGTGTTTTGAGGGAGTGCTGGTGAGACATTTCATAGAATGTCTGAAATGGAAATTATGCTTTTCTGAGGTTTTCTCATTATTTTCCTGGGGCTGTGCTGTTTTTCAAGTAACATCAGTGATAAAATTTCTCTTCTAGCACATCATATCATGGACACATGCTATCAACATGACTTATCAGTGATGAGTTTAACATGATCACAGATGTTAGGTAAAGTTTGCTTAATTATCTCTCATAGAGTTACTTTTTGTTCCCCCTTTCTCTGCTCTATTCTTTAGAAACAAATCATTAATTCCAGCTCACACTGCTGGTGTGTGGGAATTAAGCTCCACCTCTTGCTGAGATCAGTGTTTAAACAACTTATTTGGAGTTTTTCCGTAAGCAAGATTTGTCTCCTTTCTCATTTATTTATTTATAATCATCATTTATATTAGCGTGTTCTGGTTTGTTTACTTTATACTGGATTATAAGGCAATACTAGGTTTTTGTTTTATTTTTCTTGGTCTAAATGTTTCCACTTTCATCCCTTGAAGCTCTTTCAGAAGGCCCTTATGTTCCTTTGACATTGTTCACCCTTTGTGTTTTGTTTTTATTTTATTTAGAATATGTCCTTACTCTAGGGCATTACATGATGCTGTAAGCTCATCTTGTATTTTTCCTACCACTGTCACAGAGTCCACTACTTCTACAAAGAGGCTTCTTTATTTTGATAGAGAATGGTGTTTACAAGCCAACATCTGGACACAGAGTGTGCTTGCTGTTATTGCTGTTTCACTTCTTCTAGGCTCTTTTATCAAAAGAACTAAGTATATATTTCTGTACCCTGTATACAGAGCAAACCACATTTATTTCTAAATTTATTCATTATATTAAACTAAATATGAGTTCATACTGATGTCTCTGTTGGGGCTTAGAAAATGACGCCCCAAAGTATGGCACTTTGTCATGACGAGTACTTTGAACAAAAGGACATTGGAAGGCCTCAGAAGAAGCCTCAGAACCAAAGTCTTTCTGACCTTCCCCTGTCATCCTGTCTCTTTCCCCTCTTTCTTCCCCAAAGTAGGTCAGAAACCAGAATTACTCTTTTCCATGGTGGACCATAGAAACTAGAACTCCTTTTCCCCAGAGCGAGCCATAAAACCTAGAAATATTACTCTTTCTCCCACCTTTCTATCTAGGAGCTTGTCATAAAAAAAGGGGCTCATATGCTTGTTGGCCACATGTATGTCTTCTTTTGAAAGGTGTCTGTTAATGTCCTTTGGGCACTCTTTAATGGGGTTGTTTGTTTCTTGTAAATTTGCTTAAGTTCCTTATGGAAGTAGGATAGTAGACCTTTCTCAGATGCATAGTTTGCAAATATTTTCTCCCATTGTGTAGGTTGTCTTATTCTGTTGATAGTTTCTTCTGCTGTGCAGAAACTCTTGGTTTAATTAGATCCTATTTGTCAACTTTTGCTTTTGTTGCAATTGCTTTCTTTTTCCTTGTTGTGAAATCTTTGCCAGTTCCTATGTTCAGAATGCTATTGCCTAGGTTGTCTTCCAGGGTTTTTATAGCTTAGAGTTTTACATTGAAGTCTTTAATCCAACTTGAGTAGATTTTTGTATATGGTTCAAGGAAGAGGTCCAGTTTCAATCTTCTGTGTATGGCTAGCCTGTTACCCAGCACCTTTTATTGAATAGGGAGTACAAAAACCACATGATCTCACTTAATAGGTGGGAACTAAATGATAGGAACTCATGGACACAAAGAAGGGAACAAAAGACACTGGAGCCTGCTTAAGGGTGGAGGGTGGAAGGAGGGAGAGGATCAGAAAAAAATAACTATTGGAAATAAATAACTAGCCTTAGCATATGGGTGATGAATTAATCTGTACAACAAACCCCCGTGACACAAGTTTACCTATATACAAACTTACCCATGTACCCCCAAACCTAAAAGAAAAGTTACAAAAATAATTGACCCTCATTCCAGAGAGGTCCTGCCCATTACCTGGAAGGAAGAAATGCTACAACAGAGAGGCCAAGAAGTATCTGAACAGACAGGCCTTGCTGGGTTTTCTCACTATTACCATTAGGTCATATACCTTGTCCAGTCACATTTCCACATGCAGTCACACTTCCATTAACCTAAGCATAAAAACAAACAATTTTCCCTGGATCTTTGAGTCTTCATTCCTGAAGGCTCCCGTGTCACATAGAATTTTGATTAAATTAGTCTGTTACGCTTCTCCCCTGTTAGTCTGTCTTTGTCAGTTTTATCTCAGACCTAGCCAGGAACCCTAGAAGGGTTGAGGAACCTTTTCCTCCCCTATGTCTGTGACTCTAATTCAGTTTATTCCATCTCCAGCATAGGAGTAAAGCAGTTGCATAATTGTTAATCCATACCTCCATGAGAAACAACTTTAGCAACTAAAGCACAGTATTTTTACAAAACTTATTTTTAGCTTTAGGGCTTCTGGTTAGCACATTGTTTTTCCAAACTTACTTAGCTTGGCTTTTTTTTCCCCCCTCATCTCCTTTCAGTGAAGTAAAGTCATACATTTATAATAAAATTAGATTTTTTTTTCACAGTCTGTTTAATTCTGGAATTCCCCTGTACTCTTGGTTGATCATTTTTAATTTGTATGCGATACATTCACTCTTTGCTACGTGTAGTTCTATGAGTTTGGACAGATGCAGGCATGTGTTCGCTAGCAGAGCACCATAGAAAATATCTGATTCATCCTAAAATTTCCCTTTGCATGTTTTTTATAGACAGCCACTTCCAACTCCCCCAACCCTTGGAAATCATTGATGTTTTTACATTTCTATGTTGCATGAATGGAATGACAATATGTAGCCTTTGGATTTTCCTTCTTTCATTGTTAAAAACCACTGTCCTACTGCTAGCTGCTACCACCAGTGCCAAATCACAAGCCATTGGCAGTCATCCTGCACCCTGGTCACCTCAATAGCAGGGCCTCTGTGCATAGTGACCCACGGTCACCACCTGGGACTAAAGCACATACTGCCCAACCAAACTGAAAAGAACCCAGCAAGACTGCTGAGCAACGGCTGCCACACACACCCGAGCATTCCACTGGGGGCCTGAGGATTACCCTGCCCCTGCCTACCACAGCCAGCACCACATGCACCACCAAGGCCCTGAGAACAGGCCCATCCAGCCCAGCTTCACCCCTCTGAGCTCTGGAGCTCTTGGTCTGAGGCCATGTGGATCACCCTGCTCTATCCTATATCACTGGTGGCACCTGAGCACTCCTCCTGGGAGCCTGAGGATGAGCCTGCCCAACAGGCTGCAACCACCACAGCTGAAACTCACTCACAGGCACCAACCTGCAAGCCTGGGGACTGGCCCACTCAGTCTGTCACAACTATGGCCAACACCAGTGCAGACCACTCGGGAGCCAGAGGGTTATCCCATCGCTGATACTGTCATTGTCCATGCCACATCCACTTCCCAGGGGCTTGAACTTACACACCTGCCCTGCCCAGCCCACTGCTGGCACCAGACCAAGCAACCTGGAGGTCCAAGGTCCAAAAATCAACCTGCCTAGACAGGCTAACATGGGAGCCAGTGTTCACTGCCCTGGGACCCAAGAACAAGCATGCTTGGCATGCTGCTGCCACCTCTGGGGCCCAAGGACTGGCTCACCTGACATCCTGCCCCCAACAAAACCTCACCACAGCCTCCACTAACAGCCACATTCTAAGCCACTGAGAAAATCACAGATATCACTGACTCTGTTTACAAGTCAAGAAATCATACAGATACTACACTATTGCACACATCAAGAGTCAAAGACAAAGTACCTTATCCGACCAACACCATATATGAATTTTGAGGAAAAAGTTCCCTATGGAAGCACATCTAAAAAAAAAGTGGAAGAAGTGACTGTAACACCAGATACAGAAATATCAATGTAAGAGCACAAGAAACATGAAAAAGCAGGGACATATGACACCTCCTAAGGAACACAATAATTCTTCAGCTATAGATTCCAATGAAAAAGAAATTTATGGAATACTCGCAAAATAATTTGAATGATATTAAAGAAGCTCAGTGAGATAGAAGAGAACACTGATTTAAAAAATCATGAACATGATTCAGGATATGAATGAGAAATTTACTGAAGAGATAGATATCGTATATAAGAATCCAAACAGAAATTTGGGAACTGAAGAATTCATTAAATGAAATAAAAAACTGCATTCAAAAACTTCAACTAGATCAAGCAGAAGAAAGAATTTCAGAACTTGAAGACAGATTTTCTGAAAAAATGCAGACAGATAAAAAGTTTTTTAAAAAGAATAAAAAATAATGAACAAAGCCTACATAACATATGGAACACCATAAAGCAACCAAATATTTAAATTTTTGGTGTCCCAGGAGACAAAGAGGAAACAAAGGGGGGAAGAAAATATATTTAACAAAATAATAGCTGAAAGTTTCCAAAGTCTAGCAAGAGATTTAGATATCCAGATATCAGAGGCTGGTAGGTCCTCAAATAGATACAACCCAAAAAGGTCCTCTCCATGGTACATTGTAGTCAAACTACCAAAAGTCAAGAACAAAGAGAAAATTCTAAAAACAGCAAGAGAAAAGCAGCTAGTTACTTATAAGGAAACTCTTATCAGACTAACAGTGGATTTCTCAGCAAATGCTCTCTTTTGCCACTTCTGTTCAACAAAGTACTAGCAAAAGAATCAAACAAGAAAAAGAAATAAAAGACATTTAAATTGGAAAGGGGATAGTCAAATTACTCCTATCAGATGACATTTTGAGTTGATTTTTGTGAAGAGTATAAGTTATCTATGTTTGGATTCTTCTTCTTCTTCTTCTTCTTCTTCTTCTTCTTCTTCTTCTTCTTCTTCTTCTTCTTCTTCTTCTTCTTCCTTCTTCCTTCTTCTTCCTTCTTCTTCCTCCTTCTTCCTCCTCCTCCTCCTCCTCCTCCTCCTCCTCCTCCTCCTCCTCCTCCTCCTCCTCCTCCTCCTCCTCCTCCTCCTCCTTCTTTCTTCTTCTTCTTCTTCTTCTTCTTCTTCTTCTTCTTCTTCTTCTTCTTCTTCTTCTTCTTCTTCTTCTTCTTCTTCTTCCTTCTTCTTCTTCTTCTTCTTCTTTGCATTAGAGGTCCAGCTGTTCTACCACTATTTGTTGAAAAGATAGTCCCACCGCACCTCATAATAGTGCATTTGTTCTTGTGCCAAAGATTTAGTGTACCTTATATCTGGAAGAATAAATAAAGTAATTTGGACAATGCATTGGCCACTCTTATTATATCAGAGGAATGAGGAAATTAACTTCTTTTCAAAAATAATTGCAATCAGATGCATATGTTTATGTGTTTGATCTCAATGAGCAATTCATGGAAGGAAGGGGCCTCATGGTCACTAGGATGTTATGGCACATTCTGAACATTTTCACAGTGATCAAATAACATTTTATTTTATTATAGTACTTATCACTATATGATGTGGCATTCACATTCTTTATCCACATAAAAAGTAAATATTTATTCACTTTGTGAAAAATCAATGTAGCTAACACAGTTCCTGGAACACAGTTGGGATTCAATATACTTTGGTTAAGTGAGTAGATTAAATCAAGGTGATTCGGGCTATGCTTTAGGTTTTAGAGCTAGGCAAACTTTATTTTCTAATTCTGGGCACATATATGGAACAAATTTATTATAAGTTGATCATTACTTTTAAAGCTGGTATATCTGCAAAGTCATCCAGGAGGAAAATAAGAGGGGGCCAACAAGCTGAATATGTTTCTTATGTCACACATTGTGTTAGCTGGGTCCCATAACTGTTTAAATTTAATCTTTATAGCTCTGTGACATAACTACTCTGGAAATTATATGAACTGGGTTTTCACAGACTATGAAACAGATCCAACTGGTGGATATAATGTTCTTAAGACTACATTCATCTAAATAGTTTCTATCTAAAATGCTAATCAGTTACACTTATCTGTCTAATCTGGGCAAGTTACTGGACAAACATGCTCTTACAATAACCTTGGTGAAAATAATCTTCTGGAAGTCTTGTTTTTAATGGCTATATTACATCTGTATTCTGACACATTTGCCTTCTGATTCTGCTCTTAAATTTCAATCCTTTCTCTCCCTCCCTTTCTCATTCTCTCTTGCATTCTGTTGCTTTCTCTCTCACTCTTGCTCTCACATTCCTACATTTGCTTCTTGGCTGAGTATTTTTATTGTGCCTATTTTACTTATCAGCATTACATTACATTTTTCTGCTAGTATTTTATTTGTCACTTCATACCTTTATCAATATGAAGCCACTGTCTGCTATGATAGTATTAACAAACAGGTATTCAGTAGTGCTAGTAGTAGTGGATATTAATGAATACTCACTATACAGCAAATATTACACTAAGTATTCTAAATGACATAATTTATTACATTAGTATAGTTAAATAGAGAAAATGTTATGCCAATTGTATAGATAAGGACAGTGACACATAGAAAAGTTAGTTAACTTGGCATACAATTTTTTGGAGAATGATTAAGATTATGACTCTTCTACCATTTTTCATGTGTTCTAATTCCATTTAAGTACTGGAAATAAATGAAAGAAAAATAGTGGTTATTAATGTACAATAAGAAATATAAAAAAATGAGAACACTGAAAATAAAATATAAGTTCTAGTGTTCTGTAGCACTGTAGGGTGTTTATGGTTAACAACAAATTATTATGTATTTTCAAATAGCTAGAAGAGAGAATTTTTAATGTTCCCAATGCAGAGAAATGATAAATATCTGAGATGATGGATTTGCAAATTACCCTGATTTTATTGTTATATAACAATATATCCCATAAATATGTACAATTAGTATGTGTCAAGTAAAAATAGTAAAGATGGAAAAATACATAAACAATTTTATAAAATTCTTTAGTGGATGGGATAAATGTTAGGTGAATCAAAATTGAATTCAGATCTAGAAAATAAAAGTTGGAAAATAAAATACTAAACATATAACTTTGAGACTAAAGAGATAGAAAACAAAAAAGTAGAGATAGTCAACAAATTGGTAAATTCCAACATATTGTTGTATGAACCCCATAAAAAAGAATAGCAAAAACAGAAGAAAAATATTTAAATGTAAAATGGCTGAGAATTTGCCAAATTAAAGACATTTAAGTCCTTTGAATAATCACACTAATTTTTGAGTAATACAATTAAAATTTTTGTTGAACCATATTGTGAAAGTGCAAATACAAGGAGAAGCAGAAACTTTAGATGTCAGAGAGAGAAACATACAAATAATAATTAGCCTGAAATCAATTTTCTTATATAAAAAAAGAGTAGAAGTCAGCAGACAGTAGACTGATTTCTTCAAAAGTCTCGAGGAAAATAAATATCAATTCGGATTTCTATACCCAGATGAACTACCATCTGAATAAGAAGGCAAATCAAGACATTATCAAATTTACAAAAAAATAAAGTTTACAATTCACAGGTGCAGAAGTACAGTGAAAATGTTTCAATAAGAGGAAAGAGATGCAATATATTACATTGGGGAATTTAGAAGAAAAAATAGAACATGTTTTAGAACTTTGCTTTTCTGTTTTTTGGTCCTCCTTATCTGCAGCAAGATTGCTGTCTGTTCTTCTGTCCTGTGTGTTGATAGGGATAATGAAATAGGGCCTGCCTGTACAAAGGCACAAAGGGGAGATGTACAATCCTGGGATACATATTAAATAAGATACCCTAAAAGCTGACCCAGAGTCAGTGGTTTAAATCCAAGTAGTTTATTTGGGAGTTAATAGCAGAAAGCACTGGTAAGGTAGCAGGAAAGAGAAAAGGAGGAAAAGTCAACACAGGGTTTCACTTGTGCATAGGTAACATCTGTGGACAACTGAGGTTCCATTGTACTAAGAACTATGTACAAAGAATCCTCAGATAACATCTGAAAAGTAAGGAATCTGGAGAATTTTTGCCTATACTTCCTCTGACATTTACTGATGACTGCTGCCAGAGGAATGAAATGACTTACACGTGGGCTGATCATATTTGTACTGCAAAATAAGCCCTCAGTTCAAGAATTACAGACTATTAATAATTTTTAATAATATGCATTGACCATCACAGGGGCAATGAATACCAGGGGAGGGTGGATAAAGTACCAACAATGTTAGCTGCAGGAAAGTAATTCCAAGAATAAAAGAAGCCCCCTGCTTAAAGATCTGAAAAAATTTTGAAATGACTTACCAGGATTAAGGCAGATTTTAATCTTCTGCATTATACAACTGTGTTATATTTGTCAATTCATCATAAAAAGGAAAGAAAAAAGATACTATTTATCAATCTCCTAAAATTTCTAGTAGCCCAATATTTAGTTGTAACGCCTAAAAGAATGGAAAGGTGAAAAACAAAATAAAAACAGGGTAGGCAAAATATAAAATAAAATTTTAGAAATAGATTTCAAATATCAATAATCATAACAGATAATTAAACAAGCCACTCTTTTTTGTTTGTAAGTGAGACCTTAATAAAAATGAGGGGAAACAGACACTCCAAATATACACATGTGCTAAATAACATACTTCACTATGTCCCTGCCTGCAGTTTAATTGCTTGTTCCTTGAAAAGGGGGATGAGGAGAAGCGATTGCCCTCATAGGAACCCTGCTCCCCAGAGAACTCCATGCCCGTATAATTTTCTCCTGATTCCCCTTCATTAGGCTCTGGAAATTTCATTGGGAGCACATATGACATTATTTTGAAGAGACAAAACTCTGAGTAGAGCCTCCAGTCAACATTTATTGAAATGACGCTGAGCTAATTCTTTTACTACACAGCAGCCTCTCTCCAAACTGAGCATTTGCAGAAGTGGGTCTGCAACCACAGGCAGGAAAAATACCCCATGAAAAATACTATGTTGCTTAGTGTTGGAAGTATTAAAGTACTTCACATACTCACCTTTATTTGCTATTTGGCAGACACAATTCTGTAAAGTATGTGGAATTTTTAATTTTATTATTTTTATTCCACAAATAAGGAAACTGAGCTGAATAGAAGATAAATAACTCTTTTGTGTACACAGATAAATCCACAGAATATATAAGACTTAGAGCCAGGCTTTCTAGTTCCATGTTAAGGATCTTGTCTCTATTTCTCTGTGCTTCAGGAATCTTGGAACCATTTAACCAGTAAATGAGAGAAGTTTCTCCGATATTATTTATGTGTTCTTCCAGGGATAAATTTCTGATTGCAGACTCACGATTCAGGAATGCCTTTTCCTTCTTTTCAAGAAGCAAGATAGTTTTTATAATCAATACACAGTAGTCCCTCCTCACCCACTGTTTTACTTTCTGAAGTTTTGGTTACCTGAGGTCAGCTGCAGTCCAAATATATTACATTTCCTTCTGGAAATTGAATCATCCCTTTGTCCAACCTATCCAGATGTGCTACCTGCATGTAGCTTAGTCACTCTCTTGGTTATCAGACTGACTGTCACAGTATCACAGGGCTTGTGATAGTAATGTTTTGTGTGGAGTAATTTTTATTTTACTTAAAAATGGCCACAAAGTGCAAGAATAGTGATGCTGGCAATTCAGATTTTCCAAAGCAAAGTCATAAAGTGCGTCCTTTACTTAAAAAGGTGAAAGTTCTTGACTTAACAAAGAAAAATAACAAATTGTATGCTGAAGTTTCTAAGATCTACAGTAAAAATGAAACTTCTGTGAAACCGTGAAGAAAGAAAAATGAATTCATGCTAGTTTTGCTGCCACACCTCACACTACAAAAATTACAGCCATAGTGCGTTGTATGTGCTAGTTAAGATTTTAAAAAGGCATTAAATTTTGGGATGTAAGACATGAACAGAAACATGTTTCTACTGATGATAATTGGATTTTGTACTATCCAGTTTCAGTCATCCACTGGGGGTGTTGGAAAATATCCCCTGCAGAAAAGACGGAACTACCCCAAGAAGTAGAATTCATGTAGAAACTTGGCAGCTACATCTTCTGTGAGTTTTTGAGCTCAGATCTGGCTAAAAAATTTTTCTTAAACCTTGACATGGGGTCTAGGATTCAAACGCAAAAGCATTTTATTCAGGAGATAGTACAGTGATATTTATGAAATGACATGTTACTTTTCTTAACAAGATAAGCAAAAACTTAAGATAGATGATGGTTTCTTTGAATAGGTGGTAAATTCATCCTGTTTATACATGTCAGCCTGTCATGGAAAGGATAGCTCACCCAAACAGAGTGAAATGACAAATATTTACATTTCAGAGGAATCATCATGAAACGACCAAGATTCCTACTCATTTTCACTTATATTTCCACAATCTCATACTTTCCTCTTATTTGTTCATCTAGAACATCTAGCATGCAGCAATTAAAGACACAGTCAGTGGAAACAGTTTAATGTGGGTTTGTAGCATGAATATTTTGTACTACGTGTGGAATTTCAGGAAGACATCTAACCTTTGAATCCTCCATTTCCTTAAGTGCAAATGAGGTTATATAAATATATGTCTGTATGTGTGCGTACACTACCTCCCTCCCCCTCAGTTATCTATATCTATCTCTTAATATATAATTATCCCTCTATCTATGAGACAAACTACACATAAGCAGTACATTTAACATGCTACTAATCTTGGTTGATCTGCTTTGGGAGATGGATCCATTCCAGGTATGTGAACTTTGATAAGTTAATACCTCTTCCTGCACCTCTGTTACAGATAATACAATTAGAAAATTGGCTGTGTAATCTGAGCAGATGGCTCAGTCAACAATCTCTAACTCTATAGATAATTTACCTACTCTATGTTGTTTTTATGTCTACTGTGGCAGCCTGAATAATGGCCAACAAAGAATCTGCATCATAATCCATGGAACCTATGAATATGTTGCCTTACATTGTAAAAGAGACTGCACACAGGTGATTAAATTAAGGATATTGAGATGGTGAGATTATCCTGGATTATCCAGGTGGGCCCAATGAGAATATATGTACATATAAAATTATTAGGGTGAGGTATTGACAAACACAAATAATTTAAGATCTGAACATATAAAATAATGTGTTATTGTGTTTAGGGGGCAGGAGGAAAATAATAGAGAATAGTGGTTACCAAAGAATAGATGCTTCCCAAGGATTTAAATACAAATACAGTAAAAATACTTAAAACACCTTGAATGTGCTCATGAACTGATCTGAAGATTAGGGTCATGCCCCAACCATGGATTTTCAACCTTCAATAACTGTGATCGAGCTAAGTATTGACAATAACGACAGTAAGACTGAATCCAAGATTGAAGGGGAGCCTTTCATCACAAACTAAAATGTGGACCACAGGGAAGATATTAGGCAAAAGAGGTCTTGAAGATCTCTGGGATCTCACTAAAAATGATTGGCACAGTCACTCATGTGGGAGATGAAGAACAGAGTGGGAAATACTGGAGAAAACAAAAGAGACCTTAGACACAGTGTGTAGGGAAAGGCAAATCATAGAGTAAGGCTACCAGACATCAAAACCCACCCACCTGCATGTTACCACCTACCTTTCCTAAACCAATATAAACAGTGACATTTTATCCTAATAATCGTATAGGAGCTCACACCCATTAGTATTATGCTTAATACCCACTTTGTGCTTTTTTTCATGCATTATCTCATTTAGTTCTTATAATAATCCCTTGAGCATGTCCCAACACCACATTCATTTGATTGATGGATAAAATGAAGCTCAGAGAACTTCATTTAGGAGCAATGTCTCCCAGGTAGTGAATAGTAGGATTTAAATGTGAGTGCAAATAAGCCTATTTTCATAGTCCAAACTTTTATGCCCAATGGTATAATTTTCTTTAGAATCGGCTGTCAGGGTTCTACACGGCTCTAATACTGTATTTATCCCATTGCGTCTACTGTGTATTTAGTTGTGAATTGCTCTACTAAGCAGCCTCATGCATTAAGCTTGGTAAAATGGAGATAAGTAAATGTAAACTAAATAAAATTAAAATCAATCCTATTTTATTAACGGCATTTGGGCTGGAAACCACTCTGGGTATAAAGTTTGAATTTTTAAATCAATAAATGTGTAACCTTGAATAAATTACTCAGTATCTTTGTTGCCAAATTACCAGATAGAGTAATAACTGCTCAATCTAATGGAGGTGATGGGAGAATTAAATGGCTATATACATATAAATCACCTAGACTACAGAAGTGTAAAGCTGTTAGAAGGCTCGAAAGACCTGATTTGGGAGATGGATTTATTTCAGGCATGTGACCTTGGACAACTCATTAACTCTTCTGTAACTCAGTTTTAAAAAGTTGGGAAGGTGATTCGTGAAGATCATTTATCTTCCAAAGTTTATTGCTGTTTAGATAAGTTATCCACTAATTGCATTGCCATTTCTATGTTTCATATATAAGGAATATTGGAAAACAAATAGTTGCTATCATAACATAAGACTACACATTTCCATTTCTGTGCAAGTCTTCATTGCTTATCACTCCTTTCCATCATCTCTCTTTCCTACAGAGCATCCCATGAGTATCAAACCACATCTACAGATGATAATACAGAGGTGAATGAATTCATTTGACTAGGACTAACCAAAGCCCTAGAACGACAGATCCCCCTCTTTGTCTTGTTCAACTTCATCTACCTCTTCACTCCGAGTGGGAACCTGGGGATGATGCTGTTGATCCTACTGGACTCTCATATCCACACTCCCATGTACTTTTTCCTCAGTAATCTTTTGCTATTCAGCAACTGTCACTCCAAAGGTGATGACTGGGTTGCTGATAGCTGACAAGGTCATCTCCTACAATGTATGTGCGGCTCAGATGTTATTTTTTGCAGTCTTTGCTACTGTGGAAAGTTACTTCTTGATTTCAATGGCCTATGATCGCTTCACAGTAATATGTAAACCCCCACATCACACCACCACCACGACAACAAATGTGTGTGCTTCTGTGGCCATACATGTATGTCTTAAGTTTACTGCCTGCTGCTGTTGACATTTGAGACATTGTAAGTCCAATGAGATCCATCACTTTTTCTGTGATATTCTGGCAGTCATGACTCTGACATGCTCTAATAAACATATTAATGAGTTGATCCTTGCTCCTACTTCAAGCTTTAATATATTTTTTACTCCCCTCATTATCTTGATTTCCTGCTTGTTTGTATTTGTATTTGTCACCATTTTTAAATATGTTCTCTTTAAGAATACAAGAAGGTTTTATCCACCTGTAGTTCTCACCTCACTGCAGTTTCTTTATTTTATGGGACTGTCCTCATCACATATGTGCAGCCAAGTTTTATTCATTTCATGAACACAGAAAAATCGTATCTGTGTTTTATATTATGGTTATCCCCATGCTAATCCCTGTGGTTTATAGCCTGAGAAACAATGAAGTCAAGAGTGTATTCAAGAATGTTGTTGAGGAGACAAAATATTTTCTGTGTTTAGTCTTTTAACAATGTAAAATCCATAAAACGTCATTTTATCCCTCTTAGATCCACCTTATGCAATAGCTTTCTGTATTATATTATTATTAATTTCTTTAGTTGAGAAACAGTTCTAAGCATGCAAAATAGAGAGAAATATGACACTGGTTTTAATAGAGTATAGTTTTTTTATTGGCACATTTTATCTAAATATAAATAATTACACCATCTTAATAATGTTTCAGTCATTATGCAGTGATTTGGTGAGAGAAAGCATATTCACATACAACCTTGAAAAGATAAATAGTCAAATTAGAATAAAAGCAGAAAAAATATTGTCATCTTTTTACCTTACCCATATGACTATCAACTTCACATTTTGTTTTTTAAAATAGCATTGATATGAATAATAATGCTATTCTCTTTTTTGGCAGTAAATGTTTTGAAATTGTTGTGCCACCATCATTGCTTTGGTTGAGCTACATTACATCTTAGCACTCTCAAACACATTCACCCCTCCGCCTTTACACTAGTTCTTACTACTCTTGGACATCTCTAGGCATGCTCTTGTCTTAGGAGCTCTTTATTTGCTGTTTCCTCTGCTCAGAAAATTTCCACACTCATTTCAGATTGTTACTTAAATGTTACCTCACCCAAGCAGGTCGTGCCTTTCCTGAACTACTTCATAAAATAGCCTCTCCCCTCCCTTGGACCTTCTTTCCTCAGCCTACTTCATTCTTCATAATCATTATCAACATTAAACTCTGGTATTATTTGTTCACTTGTTTATCTGTATCTTCAACTTGAATGGAAATTCCCTATGAGTGATCACCTAACCTAGTTATTTTATTGTAACAAAGCTATGAGGCTTGAATTTAAAATTCTTGTATGGCACACATATACCTCTGTAACAAACCCACATGTTCTGCACATGTATCCCAAAACTTAAAGTACGATTTAAAAAATTTTTTAAAAAGACATTCTCAAAACCATTTGCTTTTCACCTTGTAGCCAACTAAGGGCTGACAAATGTACCTGAAGACCAATTATTGTTTCTACCTCTTCTGAAAGTCACATCTTAATCAGATGGTTGCCAGTGATTCACTGGCTCAGTATTTATTCTATTTTACTCAGTGAACTTATTGGCCCTTCTAACACACTTGAAATCCTGCTGAAGTAAAAATAATGGAAGATGGTTTCCTTGCTGCAAGTTTATTAATAAACTGCCTTTGTTTATTTTGTGCTAGACAGGATTTTGTGTTCAATACACTTCAGAAATAGTAAGGAAGAATAATGGATAAGAAGACAAACACTGAAGAGATTACACCAGCAGCCAAGGAAAACAATGGAAAATGGAGTTTTCCCCAGAGAAAAAAAATCAGGGTCTCATAAAGAAATATATATCATTACTGGGATGAGGGACTTTCATAATGCCAATTCTACAAGATTTTAAAACCAACCAGTATGTCTCCCATTACTGTCTTGTGTACATGGGGTTGAGTTTTGTGTGTGTGTGTGTGTGTGTGTGTGTGTGTGTGTGTGTGTGTGTGTGTTGCTAATTATCTTTACTCTGGCATGACTTTATATATTGAATGTGAATGCAGAAGGAGCTAAGTTTTCTTTTTGGTTCATAAATTGCTGAACCACATGGAGCCACATCCTGATTATATGGAGAAGACCATTTAACCTGAGCTTGAGCTTGTATGGTGATTAGTTAGGATTTAGGTGGTCTCTTTGGTGGAGGTAAATAATATGTTCTTTCTGTGGGAGGAAGTATAAAGTGGATATTGGATGATCATAAGTATTACAATGGAAAAAACTGGTAGTTGTTTTCTAAACTGTTTTATTTTTACTGTACTCATAGCTGGGCTGTTTCTCAGCCTTTATGCAGTACATTGTGGCTATGTGATTGTATTTTTGACAATCCAGTTTGTGAAGTCATATATGCCATTTCAACTCTGGCCCATGATACTCCTCATGTAGTCCTCTGTATTCTCTCTTTGTCACCATCTGGAGAGACAAAACTCAGACTACAGGGGATAATGGAATCACTTAGTGAAAAGACCTGGGTCATTGAATTTCTGTGTGAATTCCTATAGAACAATTAATTGAATAACCTGTGGGCAAGAAAATCTGTGATCATGCCACTGCAATTTCCGAGTTTGCTTGTATGGCAGCTAGCATTATTTATCCTAACTAATACAGACAGACTTTCATAATACAATCTGGATACTGTTTTTAGGTAATGGGGTTGGATAGCATATAATGGAAAAAGTGTCAAATTTCTGCATCACAATTTAATTCCACAATTGTTTATTTTTGAATCCTTATCCATTCTCCAAGTAATGACTAAAATGACAAGCGCAAATAAAAGTAACACAGATTTGAAACACAGAATAAAGCTACATATGAATTCCATTTCAACAAAGCTTTGTGACAAGTGTCAAGTTAATTACATGTCCTGAGATTCTACTTGTGAAAATACTACCTACTCATAGAATTATTTTGAATGGGTACTGAATGAGCCAGAACACAGCACAGTGCCTGAAATGGAATAGCTGCTCAAAATATGTTAGTAATTACTTCTCTCTATTCCTTTTCTTATTCTTATGTCATTTCATCACCTAATTTGTCACCTTTCTCCATAGAACTTTTGAAACATTAATTATATAGATTCATTTTTATAAGTTTAGGTGCACTACTGTCATTATTCTCAGATATTAGTCTGATGTTGATTACAACAGAAGGACTCAAGAGTGTCTCATAAAATGGCAATTCAGTGAAGGGACAAATTTACATGTTAAATGTTAAATAGGCCTACACAATTTTATCTCTATTATCTGTTCCTTCATAATATGATCACAATGCAAAGTTATCTATTTATCTTTGTGTGTGTTTACTTAAATTTGTTTTTCCACGAGCATAAAAGCTTGATGCATACAGGAACAATTTCTGACATGTTCACTAACAAAGATTCATGCCTGGAACAGAGTTGGGGCTCAGTAAAAGATTTTAGTGAATGAGTAAATGAATAATAAGGAGAACTAATAGAAAACTCATCACAGAAGACAGGTGATAAAAGATGCTAGGTTTTACTGAAGTAACACATTAAAGTGAAAACCCAATGGTTTAACACAACAAATATTTTGTATTAGTTCCCTTTGGTTGTGACAAATTACCACATGCTTAGGGAAGTAAAACAACATGTTTTTTTCCTTACAGTTCTGGAGGTCAGAGGTCCAAAATCAGCTTCACTAGGATGAAATCAAGGTATCAGTCTGCAGAGTCTCTAGGAAATAAACAGTTTCATGCATATTTCATCTTCAGGTGACTGCTGGCATTCCTTGACTTTTGTCTCCTTCAGTCTGATTTCTCCCTTCAGTCACATTCTTTTCTCCATTTTATGCCTGTGCAATTTTTCCCTGACTCCACCTTTTTAATTTATATGAAATGTCCATGATATAAAATTTATTATTTAAAAGTATATAATTCATTGGTATTTAGTACCTTCATAAAGTTGTGAAACCATCACATATATATAATTTCAAAAGATTTTATTTACTCACAAGGAAGATTCCATATCCATTAAGCAGTGTCCCTCATTCCCACAGCCCCCTGGTCCTGGGGACCAATAATCTGATTTCAATCTCTATGGATTTACCAATTCTGTATAGATCACATAAATGTAATCTCATAATATGTGACCTTTTATGTATGACTTATTTTACTTTGCAGAATGTTTTCAAGGCTCATTTATATTGTAACAAGGATTCATATTTTATGGCTGAGTAATATTTCATTGTATAGATGTATTACATTTTGTTCTTCCGTTCTCAATTGATGAACATTGGGGTGTTTTCATCTTTGAGCAATTGTTAATATTTTAATAACAATGCTATGAACATTTACGTGAAAATATTATTTGAAGACCTGTTTTTATTCTTTAAGTAGATAACAAGAAGTAGGATGGCTTATGCATATGGTAATCTGAGTTTAACTTTTGAAGACTAACAAATTGTTTTTCATATCAGCTCTACAATTTTACATTTCCACCAGCAATTTAAAAGGGCTTCAATTTCTCTACATCCATGCCAATATTTGTTAATTTTCATTTCTTTTACAATAGCCATCCTAGTGGATTATAAAATAGTGTCTCTCTGTTGTTTTTATTCACATTCTCCTGATAAATAATGATATTGAGGAATTTTTTTTTATTACACTTTAAGTTCTAGGGTACATGTGCACAACATGCAAGCTTGTTACATATGTATACATGTGCCATGTTGGTGTGCTGCACCCATTAACTCATCATTTACATTAGGTGTATCTCCTAATTCTATCCCTCCCCCCTACCCTCTTCCCCACAATAGGCCCCTGTGTGTGATGTTCCCCTTCCTGTGTCCAAGTGATCTCATTGTTCAATTCCCACCTATGAGTGAGAACATGCGGTGTTTGGTTTTCTGTTCTTGCGATAGTTTGCTGAGAATGATGGTTTCCAGCTGCATCCATGTCCCTACAAAGGACATGAACTCATCCTTTTTTATGGCTGCATGGTGTATATGTGCCACATTTTCTTAATCCAGTCTGTCAATGATGGATATTTGTGTTGGTTCGAAGTCTTTGCTATGGTTAATAGTGCCACAATAAACACATGTGTGCATGTGTCTTTATAGCAGCATGATTTATAATCCTTTGGGTATATACCCAGTAATGGGATGGCTGGGTCATATGGTATTTCTAGTTCTAGATCCTTGAGGAATTGCCACACTGTCTTCCACAATGGTTGAACTAGTTTACACTCCCACCAACAGTGTAAAAGCAATCCTATTTCTCTACATCTTCTCCAGCACCTGTTGTTTCCTGACTTTTTAATGATCGCCATTCTGACTGGTGTGAGACGGTATCTCATTGTGGTTTTGATTTGCATTTCTCTGATGGCTAGTGATGATGAGCATTTTTTCATGTGTCTGTTGGCTGCATAAATGTCTTCTTTTGAGAAGTGTCTGTTCATATCCTTTGCCCACTTTTTGATGGGGTTGTTTTTTTCTTGTAAATTTGTTTGAGTTCTTTGTAGGTTCTGGATATTAACCCTTTGTCAGATGAGTAAATTGCAAAAATTTTCTCCCATTCTGTAGGTTGCCTGTTCACTCTGATGGTAGTTTCTTTTGCTCTGCAGAAACTCTTTAGTTTAATAAGATCCCATTTGTCAATTTTGGCTTTTGTTGCCATTGCTTTTGGTGTTTTAGACATGAAGTCCTTGCCCATGCCTATGTCCTGAATGGTATTGCCTAGGTTTTCTTCTAGAGTTTTTATGGTTTTGGGTCTAACATTTAAGTCTCTAATCCATTTTGAATTAATTTTTGCATAAGGTGTAAGGAAGGGATCAGTTTCAGCTTTCTACTTATGGCTAGCCAGTTTTACCAAATAAATAATGGTAATTTATTATTAAATAAATAACCATTTATTAAATAGGGAATCCTTTCCCCATTTCTTGTTTTTGTCAGGTTTGTCAAAGATCAGATGGTTGTAGATGTGTGGTATTATTTCTGAGGGCTCTGTTCTGTTCCATTGGTCTGTATCTCTGTTTTGGTACCAGTACCATGCTGTTTTGGTTACTGTAGCCTTGTAGTATAGTTTGAAGTCAGGTAGCATGATGCCTCCAGCTTTATTCTTTTGGCTTAGGATGGTCTTGGCAATGCGAGTTCTTTTTTTTGGTTCTATATGAACTTTAAAGTAGTTTTTTCCAATTCTGTGAAGAAAGTCCTTGGTAGCTTAATGGGGATGGCATAAATCTTGAATGGTAAATCTTCCTCATACTAGCTGTAGAATTGAACACATCACATAACTTCACGAATTACCAATTGCCTTGGTGATAACTAAGAACAGGCATGCAAACACAAACACAATCACACACATGGCTATGTATAAAGTTCTTATCCTATATTTTGGAACATAGTATATGCTAGAAGTGGGATGTGTGTTAAGATGGACAAACATAAAACTCTCCTAGGCTAGGGTTGTACATTGAAGTTGTAAAGGAATGGGAGGACGATAACAGGGAATAGAATTTAGCAAAGGATGGAAATACTTCCAAAAGCTTTGAATTAAAATAAAAAAGACTTAAAATACTCTTCATACACTAGAACAGCTTCAAATAAAAACACTGTAAACAGAAACTTTCCACTAAAACACAACTGCAGGCTAAACGTAATCCACAAACTGTGAACTTTCAGCCATCGATATATATGATTCAACTATAAGGATGACAGTAATGAGAAAAAGAGAAATTTTCAACTAAAGAAAATTGTGGATTTCAAGAAAAAATATTAAACAAAAGAATGGCTCACATGGAATGAACAGAGCAGCCAATCACATGGGCAGAGCATGAACTAAGTTTAAATCACTGAGGGTGGGGAGCACATAAAATCTCATGAACCTGATGTGTGGGGAAAAAAAAGCAAAATAAAGTGGAATACTTAAGACTTCAAGCATTATCCATACTTGAAGCTCTACATGTTGCCACCTACCTTCTCAAACCACATAAAGGCCATCATTTCATTCCAATAATAGAGGCACAACTGGCACTCATCAGGCTGTGCTAAACAATCAGCATTTTACTCATCGACTTTTTTTAATGCACTCTCTCATTTAATTCTCCAAATAATACCTTGGGGTAGGTCTCATTACCACCTTCTTTATGTAGATGAAGAAATTCCTGTTCAGGTAGTTAGGTTAGGATCAGTGATTCCTAGGTTGTACATGTAAAAATGGCATGTACCTCTTCCCAGAGCCCAACCTCCATACATAGTGCTATTCCTTCCAGTCCCTCAGCAACACCTCTGCAGTTTACACATTCGTCTACTGCCCCAGTTATCTCACCACATCTACTATGCACGTATCTTTCAGTTAATTCACTGTGAAACCACAAACACTGAGTTTGAAATAATAGCGAAAATGAATAATTCTAAATTGAGTTAAATTCAGTTTTATTTAAATTAACTTAGTCAATCAAATTTGGTAGCAATTCTGTCTGGAGTCAAAGCTTTGCCTGCCAATGAATAATTCTGTAAACATGAATAAAATACTTAACCTCTGGTGCCTCACAATCTAAATGAAAGTAACAACTACTCAATTTTGTAAATGTATTAGGAGGAATCAAGGAATATAGAAGTAAAAGTATCTAGCTGTGGACACATTAGCAACATAGAAGTCTATGAACTTATTAGACTAGGAAAAGTTGAACTGACAGATTCATTAATTTCAGAATTATCAGGTTGGATAATTCACAAATTTTTCCAAATCTCAGTTTGCATATATATATAAAAATTAAAAACTGGAGAGATGACCTGTGTGGATCCTTCAGTCAACAGTCTAGGGCTGCATTGATAATTAATCCACTAAATCTTGTTGTTAACTTCATGCTTTCATTATGGAAAATCATGAAACACATATTATTGCTATAATGTAATAGTACATAATGTATATAAACATTTTAATTTTTCTGCAACCTCTACTGCCTTTAATGCTCTGTTCCTTTATTTCTCATTCATATAGGGCGTCTCCTGCTTCCAAATAACACTGGTGTAGAACAGTACAGAAGTGTCACAGTTCATCTTCTTAGGACTAAGCAATGTCCCAGAACTGTAAGTCCCCTTCTTTATCACGTTTGTTCTCATCTATCTCGTCAATGTGCTTGGAAACTTGGGGATGATCATTTCAATTCTCTGGTACTCTTGACTCCACAATCAAACATACTTCTTCCTCAGTAATCTGTCTCTGGTAGACTTTTTTTACTCTTCAGTTGTCACTCCAAAGGTCATATCTGGGCTCCTTAGAGAAGACAAAATCATTTCCTATACTGTGTGGGCTGCTCAGACATTCTTTTCTGATTCCTTTGCCAGTGTGGTAAATTTACTATTGGCCTTAATGACCTCTGACCACTATGCAGCAGTGTGCAAACACCTGCATTATACCACCACCATGATGACAAGTGTGTGTACATGCCTGGCCATAGGTTGATACATCGGTGGTTTCCTGAATGCCTCCATTCACACTGGGGAAACATTCAGTCTCTTTCTGTATGTCCAATGAAGCCCATCACTTTTTCTGTGAGGTTCCAGCAGCCATGGCTCTGTCTTGCTCTGATAGACATGTGAATGAAGTGGTTCTTGTTTATGTAACCAGCTTCAATATCCTCTTTGCCCTTCTAGTTATCTTTATATCCTACTTATTTATATTTATCACCATCCTAAAGATGCACTCAACTGCAGGATACCAGAAGGCTTTGGCCACTTGTGCCTCCTACCTCACTGCAGTTGCCATCTTCTATGATACTATTATCTTCATGTATATACAGCCCAGCTCCAGTCATTCCATTGACACAGACAAAATTGCAGTGTGTTTTATGCTATGGTCTTCCCCATGCTGAACCCTGTGGTCTAAAGCCTGAAGAACAAGGAGGTGAAGAGTACATTCAAGAAAATTGTTGAGAAGGCAAAATTGTCTTTAGGATTGTGAGTTTAACATTTCAGGATAATGATATCCTGATATCCTGTATAATACCTAGTTTCATTCCTTTCTGAAATTCTCCAGGCACCTCATGACATTTTAAGGCCCATATTTCAGTTAATTTCTGGAAATTATATCCTTACCTCTTCAAAAGTCTGTTGTCTAGAAAAGGGAAATATAACGATTAGAAATGTAATACCTGAATAAAAATGGCATAAGGAAAGCATAAAGTAATGTAGTTCAAACAAAAATGCATTAGGAAGATGTAATTTATTCACTCTTCATATGCATTTTCTCTATCATATGACACAAGTAACATACATGTAAAAACTGGTGAAAAACAAACCCGTGAACAGAAATGCATACATGTGACTCCTATGGGCACATATACATGGGAGTGAAAAATTAGCCAGAGGTAAAGGGAATGTGGCTAGGGTTTTAATAAAAATAATTTAGTTAATTCGGGTATTCAAATATAAATTTTTGACTACTGTTACTTTTTTCTTAAGTTGAATATTCTAAGCATTATTGTTTGAGATAAAAGTGCTATGGCTTTCAATGAAAGTATTGGCTTATATTGTTAGCATATTTTATTGGGAGATACATAGCTAAAGTACTTTAAATGATTAATATTTCTGTCTTTAAATCATTTCATATAACATACATTTTTATATTACATTTTCTTTACATAAAAGACAAAGTTTTATTTTTTTTCAACTTTTATTTAAGATTCAGGGAGTACATGTACAAGCTTGTTAAATGAGTATATTTTGTGATGTTGAGGTTTGGAGTACAGAGGATCCTGCCACTCAGGTACTGAGCATAGTACCCAATAGTTAGTTTGTCAGTCCTTGTGTCCCTTCCTCTAGTAGTCTTCGGTGTCTATTGTTGCCATCTTTATGTCCATGAGTACCCGTCATTCAGTTCGCACTTATAAGTGAGAATATGTGGTATTTGGTTTTATAATCCTGCATTAATGTGCTTAAGATAATGGCCTCCAGCCACATCTATGTTGCTGCAAAGTATATGATTTTCACTATTTGTTATTGCTGTGTAGTATTCCGTGGTGTTTATGTACCACATTTTCTTTGTTCAGTCCACCATTGATGGACACCTTGGTTGATTCCATCTCTTTATTATTGTGAATAGTGCCGCAATGAACATATGAGTGTATATATGTCTTTTTGGTAGAACAATTTGCTTTCTTTTGGTTATGTACCTGGTAATGGGACTGCTGGGTTGAATGACAGCTCTGTTTTAAGTTGTTTGAAAAATTTCCAAACTGCTTTTCATGGTGGCTGCACTAATTTACATTCTCACCAACAATGTATAATTGTCCCCTTTGCTCCACAACCTCACCAACATCTGTTCTTTTTTGATTTCTTAGTAATAGCCATTCTACCTGATGTGAGAAAATATCTCACTGTGGTTTTGATTTGCATTTCTCTGATGATTAGTGATGTTAAGTATTTTTTCATGTTTGTTGGTAGCTTGTATATCTTCTTTTGAAAAGTGTCTTTTTCTCATTTTTAAATTGGATTATTTATTTTTTACTTGTTTAATTGTTTAAGTTTCTTATACATTCTGGATATTCAACCTTTGTCAGATGCATAATTAGCAAATATTTCCCTCCATTCTGTAGACTGTCTATTTACTCAGTTGATAGTTTCTTTTGCTCTGTAAAAGCTCTTTAGTTTGATAGTCTCTTTTGCTGTACAAAGGTTCTTTGATTTTATTAGGTCCCACTTGCCAAATTTTGGGTTTGTTGTAATTGTTTTTGAAGTTTTAGTCATAAATTCTTTTCCAAGGCCAATGCACAGAATGATGTTTTCTTCCAGGACTCTTATAGTTTGAGGTCTTATATTTAAGTCTTTAATCCATTTTTAGTTAAATTTTGCACATAGTAAAATTAGGGGTACAATTTCATTCTTCCAGTTTCATTATGGTTAGCCAGGTATTCCAGCACCATTTATTGAATATGGAGTCCTTTCTTCATAGTTTATTTTTGTTGATTTTGTTGAAGATAAGATGGCTGTAGGTGAGTAGCTTTCTTTCTGGGTTTCCTATTGTGTTCCATTGTTCTGTGTGTCTGTTTCTGTACCATGCTGTTTTGGTTATTGTAGCCTTATAGTATACTTTAAAGTTGGGAAATATGATGCCTCTGGCTTTGTTGTTTTTGTTTTGGATTGCTTTGGCTACTCAAGCTCTTTTTTGATTCCAGTGAATTTAAGAATAGTTTTTTCTAGTTCTGTGAAAAATGATGTTGGCCGTTTGGTAGGAATAGCATTGAATCTGCAGATTGCTTTGGGCAATATGGCCATTTTGACAATATTGATTCTTCTAATCCATGAGCATGGATTTTTTTCCACTTGTTTCCCTGATGAACATGAACACAAAAATCCTTAACAAAATACTATCAAACTGAATCCAACAGTTCATCAAAAAATCAATTCACCATAATAAAGTAGGCTTTACTCCTGGAATGCAAGATTGTTTCAATATATGCAAGTCAATAAGTGTGATTCACTGTAAAAACTGAATTAAAAGCAAAAACCATACGATTAATTTAATAGATAGCAAAAAAAAGATTTTTATAAAATCCAACATCCCTTCGTGATAAAAATCCTCAACAAACTAGGCATTGAATGAATGTACCTGAAAATAATAAAAGACATCTATGACATACCCAGAGTCAACATTATACTGAACAAGCAAAAACATGAAGCATTCCCCTTGATAACTAGAACAAGAAAAGGATGCCCACTGCCAGTACTCTTATTCAATATAGTATTGGAAGTTTTAGCCAGAGCAATCAGGCAAGAGAAAGAAATAAAAGACATCAAAATAGAACGATAAGTCAGTAAACTATCTTTTTTCCAAGTTGGTATGATTCTATAGCTATAAAACCCTGAAGATTCCACCAAAGGGTCCTGCAACTGATTAATGACTTCAGTAAAGTTTCTGGATACAAAAATCAATCTAGAAAAATCAGTAGTATTTCTATACACTAATAATATTCAAGCTGAGAGCCAAATCAAGAATACATCCCATTTACAATAACAACAACAAAAGATACCTAGTAATATATCTAACCAAGGAAGTGAAAGGTCTCTACAAGGAGAACTACAAAGCACTGCTCAAAGAAATCATAAATGATACATTACACTTTTCAAAAGGATAAAATAGCCAGAGGATAATAAAAATTAAGAGAAAATAAAGGCATTTTCAATTTATCCATACATGACCACCAACATTCACTCTATTTACGGCCTGAGATAATAATTTTCTACATATTTTCTCTCTGTAAGGGCTTTGAAATAGTTAATGTTGCTCATTAATTTTTAATTTAGTTGAGCTACATCATCTCTTGTCACTTCTCCAGCGTTTTGTCTCTATCCATTCACATCACTCTCCTTGATATTTCTTCACATCTCCAAATGTGCTCCTGCCTCAGGACATGTGCACTAGCTGTTCCCTCTGTGTGGAAATTTTTCTTCCTCCACTCAGGCCTTTACTCAAATAAATGTTAACAAATCACGAAAGTCTTCTCTGACCACCTTTATATAAGTCCCTCTCCCCTCGCCATGTGTACTGTCCTGTCGCCCTGCATTATTCTTCACAGTCCTTATCAACACTCCCTATTGTGTGTTTATTTGATCACTTTTCATTTATCATTCCCAATTAGAACTTAAACTTCTTAAGAGCAGTGACTTTTGTTTTGTTTGCATGATCCTGCTCAGTACCTAAATAGATATCTGTTTCATTGTAGATTCTCACTAATTATATGTTAAGTGAATGATTAAAATAATTAAGCTGAGCCCAATTGTATCAATATATTGAATATTTGAGCCATAATATAAACCTTCTTCAAGGCATGTAGCATATTTCAACAACTGCAGCTTATTTTCTGCTTTGCTGAAATTTTTACATCTACATTCTCAGTGCTTGCATGCCCCACTTTTGGACCCAGTGATTTCCTGGGAATCTCATCACTAAAAGAATCATCTCATAATTTTTAGTTGGAAATAATATGTCATTAAGTGACAAGCCACACATCAAATAAATGCTATTTAGTAAATCCCAAAAAGAAATTAAATCTGATTATATAAACATGTAATGTATGATTATATTTGTAAAATTACTTCATACATGGAAATCACACAATTAACTGAAATGTTTTTAAATGTACTGATAGAATATAAACATGAAAATTTCTATCAGTGAAAAAGATAACATAAATTCAATACGCTAATATAATGTACAATTTTTTATGCTTTTTCTTTTGATCCTCAAGGAGCTCTATACTGTACGAAAACTACTCCCAGGAGTGTGCATCTATATCTTCTTTTTTGTCTCTGTACAATTAGATGTTTGAACATCTCAGTGTTTGTAAGATTGCACTTGTGTGTGTTAAGATGCTGGTGTTTGTGTGGCATTATAGTACGACACAGATATTTATTTCTGTCTTATGAAGAGGCAATAAATGGATCGTCCCTTAGAGCCTCCTGTGGGAACGTATCGCTGCCAACAATTAATTTGGCCCAGTGAAACTGTTTTTGAACTTCTGAAGTTCAGAGTTGTGAAATAAATATGTGTTAAGTTTCTAAATTTGTGATAATTTGTCACAGCAGTCATGAGAATTGAATATAAACCCTTCTCTGTTTTCCCCTACATTATAATCTCATATTGTGGTATTTGTCAAAGCTAAGAAACCAAGATTACTACAATGTTATATTTTAAATTTCAGGCTTTATTCAGATTTCATTAGTTTTCCACTAATATGCTTTTGCCTTTCTTACATTTACTTGTCATGTGTCTTTAATCTCTAATTCTCTGTGACAAGTTCTCAGTCTTTCTCTGTTTTTGATGATCTTGACAATTTCACGGAGTACTAACCAGGAATTTCACAGAATGCTTACCCTTTGACATTTTCTGAAGTTTTTTTTTAATGATTTGACTGGGGTAATGGGTTTGGGGAGAAATACCTCAGAGATAAAATTCTATTCTCATGACATCGCATCAAGAGTATATTCTATTAACATGACTTGATCACTAATGTTAACATGATCATATGTGCTAGAAAAAATTTACTAAGTTTTTCCATCATAGATTAGTTTTTAAAACTTTTCTATACTCTACTCTTTAAAAAGAAGTCACTAAGTACAGCTCACACTCCACGTGTTGTGAAACTAAGATACATCTAGTTCTTTTGTAGCAAAATTTGTCTCTTCCATTCATTTGTTTATTGGCTCAATCAACAACACACTGCAGGGTATATCTGCAGCTCTTGGCGTTTAATTTCTTCTAGGTCCTCTTTGAGATAGAGCTAGTATATATAGAATACATACATATTAATATATGCACACAACTATACTTATTTTTATATCTAGAAAGTATATATGTGTTTATATCAATATCCTATTGCTATTAAGCTAAACATGGCTTCATATCAATATTTCTGACTCCAATCCAGTTCATTTAATCTTCCCCCTTTCTTATCTATGACTTCCCTTTCTGACAGTTAGAAACTTAGCTCTTGACAATCCCTATTTATAGACTTATTTTTTGACTCCAATACACAAGTAAGGCAGTTCCATAATTGTTCATCATAATGAGAAGCAATTTTAGCAACAACAGAACTATATTTATATATAATTCCTTTTACTTTTAGACAAAGCTTTTGGTCAACACACTGTTTTCCAATGTTACTTAGATCAACATTATTTTCTCATCTACCTTCAAATGAGATTATGTCATACATTTGTAATAAAATTAAATTACTTCATCATCATCTGCTTAAAGGTTAAGCAATTATTATTCTCAATAAAGATTTTTACAAACGTTTTTAAAGAGGTTTATGGGAACATACAGTTTCAGTTTACACTCTACATTTAGTTCCTTTTTGGCATATGGACAAACAACTGTTGTGGCAGAGTTTGTTGAGAGAATATATTTTGTCTTTGTTCGTTTGTGCTGGCTGCTATAATCAAATAGCACAGACTGGATAATTAATTTATAATGAACAGAAATGTATTGGTTCGCTGTTCTAGAGGCTGGGAACTCTAAGATCCAAGGGGCTGGCATTTGGTGAGGGGCTTCTTGCTGCATCATTTCATGATGGGAAAGCAAAGAGAAGGCAAAAGAGAGCAAGAGGGGGCAAGCTCACGCCTGCAATAATGAACCCATTCTAGTGATAATGGCATTAGTCTATTGATAGGGTACAGCCTTCATGACTTAAATATCTCTGAAAGATGCCACCTTTCAATACCATCACAATGGCAATTACATTTCAACCTGGGTTCTGGAGGAACAAATGCTCAAAACATAGCATATTTTCTCCATTGGTCTGTCTTTCCATCTTTCACAAAATTCAGTTTACTATCTACCTGTGGATCAATTTCTGTATCCTGTAATCAATTCCATTGATTTATGTGTCTACCTCTTGCCCAATACCATATTGTCTTGACTTCTATTATAATGGTAAGACATGAAACCAGGTCATGTACATGCTGCAGCTTTGTTCTTTTATAATTATTTTGTCTATTCTGCTAGGTTTGCTGTTACACATAAAGCTATAACCAGTTTGTCAGTATTTACCCCCAAAAAAGCTCATTTGAGTTTCAGTTGAGATCATATAAAGTCTGGAAAATAGTCATCTTGAAGTCTGCCAATCCATGAATATAATATATCTTTATGCTCATTTAGATGTATTATTTTTAACTGGTGTTCTGTACTTTTTGGAATTTTTAAGACAAATATCTTAAATCTGTTCATAGAGCTAAAGGAAATCTTGAGCAAAGAACTAAATGAAACCAAGAAAACAACGTGTCAAAAAGTTTTTAAAAATTAATAAAGGGAGAGTAATTATAAAATATTACCATAATAGAAATTGTGGAACAGTAACCTGTAAGAGATTAAGTATACCATGAAAAGTAATAGCTTAGATTGCCTGATTTAAAAATATTAATATCTTCTATGCTATCAAACTACTGCCATTTTCATTGCAACATGAGAGTAGGAGCATATCCTACGAGGAGGGGTAGAAGGTATCTCATTTTGTGAATTAAGAAGATATGACCATGGCAAATCTATATCCAGCTCTTTATGAACAGTGCTAGGATTATAATTGATCTTGTGTTTTGTAGTACAATTTTATCCACATGCCTGCATATCTGAATTTCTAGATGAAAGAGAGTCATTTCATGTTGCTTTATACCTACAAGTATATATGAGACTGGGCAGTGCATTGGCTTCTTGGTATTTTAGTGGAACACAGAAATTAATTATTTTTCAAAAAAAACTTTAATTAGATGAACATTTTATATGTTTTATCTCACTGTGTCAACTCACAGAAGAAAGAAAATTCATGTAGGGTGCTCTGGCACATTCTGAACATTTTCATGGTGATTTCATAACACATTATAGAGATTTTAATGATATTACTTATTACTATTTGGGTGCTTATTTACAGAGCTTATTGACTCCACCCCCACAATAAGTAATCATGTTATTCACTTTTTAATAACAGTGATTAACACAGAAACTATTATAAAGTCAGAATTCAGTTCTCATTAAGTGAATTAGGTCAAAAAGATTCAAGCTATGCCTTTGTGCTAGAGCTAGGGAACTTTATATTTTAATTCTGAGCACATGGTAGAACATATTTATTATAAAGTGATCACAAGTTCTAAAGCTTTGCATATGTGCAAAGCTATCTAAGAGGAGAATGAGTACTTAGTCTGAAGCAAACATTACACTAAGTATTCTATATAATCTATTTTATTTTATTCATCTATTATAAAGGGAGAAAAATATTATTTTTTTCAGTTGTACAGATGAGGAAAGTAATATATAGAAAAGTTAATTAATGTGACACAGAATTTTGGAAAGATGGTTAAGACTGTGCATTTTAGATGAATTCTAATCTCATTTAAGAGTCAGAAACAAATGAAACGAAAAATAGTAATGTGAAATATGAAAAGAAAACCAACAAGATAACAAAAAAAATGCATTCACAACAATTGTACGAAATTTTTCATTGAGGGGATAAATATTAAAGTAGACAAAGTTAAATTGAGAAATATAGAAGAATTTTAAAATATTCAAAATACAGTTCAGAGAGCAAAGAGATAGAAAATACAAAAAAGAATTTAAGAGTCAGGATATAGAGATGCCAGCAAGATGGCAGAGTAGAAAGGCCCAGCTTTGTCTTCCACAGAAACACCAATTTGGCAATGATGTGTGGATCAAAATAACTTTATGAGAAGTGCAGAATCTAGTTAAATAGTTGCAGTACCCCCAGACAAGTATGAAACTAAGAACAGTCGCATTGAAACATGTAGAAAGAGCAATTTCACTTTGCTCTATCAGCTCTTTTCTCAAGTTGTCACAGCTCAGCACCAACTGAGAGATTGCCTCAGTCTAAAAATTTTCTCTTGGAGGGAGGAGAAAGTGGAGCATATATTCAGTCTTCTAGTCTTTCAGCATGCTGCCAAAACCAGTTTGTAAAGACTGGAAAAGGGGGCTTTTTATTCAAACACAGACACCAAGGCAAAGCTACAAGAAACACAAAGAATCAGGAAATCATGACACAATCAAAGGAATGAAATACATGTCCAGTAATGAAATGTAAAATAAGGCTATCCTTTGTTGCCTCAGTGGCTCCAAAGCAGCTGCATTGTCTCTGCTTGTTTTAAACTTTCACCTAGTCACTATCCACTACCAAGCACTCACCTCTCAACATATGTGGCCAGACAATAAGTCATATGATGACCTTTCCATTTTATGCCTTCCTTTCCCTGTTTTGACCTAGTTACATTTAAATTAACCAATAAAAATACTTCCTTCATGCTATGGCTGCACCACCTATGACTACCCCCAATAAAAGTGCTCACCCATGATTTGTCTCCTCTGTTTTCCTGACAACCAAGCTCAACCCACAGTTTTTGGTGAATTAGGTGACCCTCTGGTAATACTGTGCCTCTTCTTTAAGACCTGTGAGTATAATAACATTTTAAGTTTTTATGTCTCTCGGAGTGTTTTTGATCTGTGTAGAAGTGATCCTTGAAGGACCCCATTGAGGGAACTTAGCCCTGTTTAAACAATACTGACCCTAATGTAATGTAGATCTATAACTTTCTTGTCAAAGAATTAAAAATAATGATCTTAGAGGAGCTAAGTGAATTATAAGAGAACATAGACGATAAAAGAAAATCAGGGAAATAATACAGGAACAAAATAAGAATATAACAAAAAGTAATGATAAAGATGAAACACATAGAAATTCTAAACGTGAAGAAAAAAATAACTGAACTGAAAAATTTATTAGAGGGATTAAACAGAAGACTTCATCAAGCAGAAGAAAGAATCAGTAAACTTACAGACAACTCACTTGACATTGTATAGTCGGAGGAAAAAACAAGGAGTAAAAAAGTGAAGGAAGGCTAAGGGACTTAGGATGCAAAATCAATTGAAACGGTATACATGTTATGGGAGTTTCAGGGAGTCAAAAGATAGACAAAAGAGCAAAAGACTTATTTAAATATGTTATGGCCCCAAATTCTCAAATCTGGGGAAGAAAATGAATATCCCACATTTATGAAGCCCAAAGCACCTCAAATAGGATTACCCAAAGACACATTATAATCGAATTGTCAAAAGCCAAGGACAAAGAGAGAATTTTGAAAGCAGCAAGACAAAAATAATTAGTGAAGTACAAGTGAGCCTCCATTAGACTACCAATTGATTTTTCAGAAGAAATGTTGCAGGTCAGAGGAAGGGGATAAAATCTCCAAAGTGCTCAAAGAAACAGAAACTACCAATTAAAAATACAATACCTAGAAAAACTGTCTTTCAAAAATGAAGAAGAGCTAAAGACCTTTTCAGAATGCAAAAGCTGACAGAGTTCATCATCACAAGACCAGCCTTACAATAAATGCTACAGGAGGTACTTCAAATTAAAATGAAAAGACATGGCGGGGTGTGGTGGCTCAGCACTTTGGGAGGCTGAAAACAACTCACAGAACAGAAGAAAATTCTTGCAAACTATGCATCCAACAAAGTTCTAATATCCAGAATCTATAAGAAATTTAACAAATTAATAAGCAAAAAACAAACAACCTTATTAAAAAGTGAGCAAAGTACATGAACAGACACTTTTTCAAAGAAGACATACACGTGACCAACAAGCATATGAAAAAAAATGCCATCCTAAGGAAAAAGAACAAAACCAGGGGCATCACATTACCTGACTTCAAACTATACTACAAGGCTACAGTAGCCAAAACAGCATGGTACTAGTACAAAAACAGACACATAGACCGATGGAACAGAATAAAGAACCCAGAAATAAGGCCACACACCTATATATATCTGATCTTCAGCAAACCTGACAAAAACAAGCAATGGGGAAAGCATTCTGTATTCAATAAATGGTGCTGAGATAACTGGCTAGCCAGCCATATGCAGAAGGTTGAAGCTGGACCCCTTCCTTACACCATATACAAAAATTAACTCAAGATGGATAAAAGACTTAAATGTGAAACCTGAGACTATAAAAACCCTGGAAGACTATCAGGCGAACCCACTTCCAATGTTTAACATGGATTCTTTTCTATTTCCCAAGTGTCTCATCTGGGTTGAGAAATAAAGGGAAAGGGCATGAGAGAGAAATTTAAAGCTGGGTGTCCAGGGGAGACATCACATGTCAGCAGGATCCGTGATGTTCCCTGAGCCATAAAACCAGCAAGTTTTTATTAGTGATTTTCAAAAGGGGAAGGAGTGCACAAATAGGGTGTAGGTCACAGAGATCACATACTTCACAAGGTAATAAAATATCACAAAGCAAACAGAGGCAGGGCGAGATCACAGGACCACCGGATGAGGTGAAATTAAAATTGCTAATGAAGTTTTGGGCACGCATTGTCGTTGATAACATCTTATCAGGAAACAGGATTTGACAGCAGATAATATGTCTGACCAAAATTTATTAGGTAGGAATTTTCCTCCACTTAATAAGCCTGGGAGCGCTATAGGAGATGAGGGCTTATTTCATCCCTTCGGCTTCATCCATAAAATACAGGACACCTTAAAAGGGGCTGTCTGTAAGCCTACCTTCAGGGCGCATTCTCTTTCTCAGGGATGTTCCTTGCTGAGAAAAAGAATTCAGCGATATTTCTCCTATTTGCTTATGAAAGAGGAGAAATACAGCTCTGTTCTGACCGGCTCACCGGCGGCCAGTTCAAAGTTACCTCTTTTGTTCCCTGAATATCGCTGTTATCACGTTCTTTTTTAAAGATGCCCAGATTTCATATTGTTCAAACACACATGCTCTACAAACAATTTGTGCAGTTGATACAATCACAGGGTCCTGAGGCAACATTCATCCTCCTCAGCTTACAAAGAAGATGACAGAGTTAAGAGATTAAAGTAAAGACAGACATAGGAAAACACAAGGATATTCATTGGGAAAGTGATAAGTGTCCATGAAATCTTCACAATTTATGTTCAGAGATTACAGTAAAGACAGGTGTAAGAAATCATAAAAGTATTAATTTGGGGAACTAATAAATGTCCATGAAATCTTCACAATTTATGTTCTTATGCTGTGGCTTCAGCCGGTCCCTCCATTTGGGGTCCCTGACTTCCCGCAACAGAAGACAACCTAGGCAACAACAATTTGGACATAGAAACAGACAAAGATTTCATGATAAGGATGGCAAACGCAATTGCAACAAATGCAAAATTGACAAATGAATTTAATTAAACTAAAGAGGTTATACACAGCAAAGACAACTATCAACAGAGTAAACAGACAATCTACAGAATGGGAGAAATTTTTTGCAAACCATGCACTATCCAGCATCCATAAGGAACTTAAATTTACAAGAAAAACAAACAAACAAAAGAACAGGCACTTTTCAAAAGAAGACATACATGCAACCAACAATCATATGAAAAAAAAACCTCATCATTATTTATTAGAGAAATGCAAATGAAAACCACAATGAGATATCATCTCACACCAGTCAGAATGCCTATTATTAAAAAGTCAAAAAATAATAGATGCAGGGGGGGTTGTGGGAGAAAAAAGAATACTTATGCACTCTTGGTGGGAGTGCAAATTAACCATTGTGGAAGGCAGTGTGGCAATTCCTCAAAGACCTAAAAACAGAAATACCATTCAGCCCAGTGATCCCATTATGGGGTATATACTCAAAGAAATATAAACTATTCTATTATAAAGATGTATGCATGCATATGTTCATTGCAGCACTATTCACAATAGCAAAGACACTGAATCATCCTAAATGCCCCTCAATGGTAGACTCAGACTGGATAAAGAAAATGTAGTACATATATGCCATGGAATACTATGCAGCCATGAAAAAGAATGAGATCATGTCCTTTTCTGGAACAAGATGGAGCTGGAAATCATTATCCTCAGGAAACTAACAAAGGAAGAGAAAACCAAATATCACATGTTCTCACTTATAAGTAGTAGCTAAATGATGAGAAAACATGGACACAAAGAGGTAAACAACCCATACTGGGGCCTATTGAAAGGTGAAGGGTGGGAGAAGAGAGAAAATCAGAAAAAATAACTAGTGAGTACTAAACTTAACACCTTGATGACAAAATATTCTGTACAGCAAATCCTCATGACACTAGTTTACCTATATAACAAACCTGCACATGTACCCCTGAACTTAAAATAAAAATTAAATTTAAAAAACAATCAATGGCTCAAAAATAGACCTTAAGAAAAATTATAAAATACTTAGCAATTAATTAAAATAAAAACAGTATAACAAAGCATATAGCATGTAGCAAAACCAGTGCTCAGCAGGAAATTTAAAGCTGTAAATGCCTACATTAAAAAGAAATAAGTCTAAAATCATTAAACTAAGTTTGCACCATGAGAAACTAGAAAAAGAAGAGAAAGCTAAATCCAAATTTAGCAGAAGGTAAGAAATAACAAAGATAAGCACAGAGATAAATAAAACTGAGAACAGAAAAACAAGCAAAAGAATCATTGAAACCAAAAGTTGGTTATTTGAAAAACATAAAAAATGAAAAATTTTTATTTTATTGACAAAGAAAAAAAAAAGACTCAAATAACTAACATCCAAAATAAAAGTGGTGATATTACTACTGACCTTATAGAAATATAAAGGATAATAGGAGATTTAACTAACAATTGTGCACAAATATATTAGGCAATAATTAAAATAAATTTCTAGAAACACAAAAATCACCTGAAATGACTCAGGAAAAAATATAAAATCTTATCAAATGGACATGTCTCAAGTAAAGAGATTAAATCAGTAATAAAAAACTGTCCATAAAAGAAAATCCAGGACCAGATGGCTTCCCTAGTGAATTCCACTACACATTTTTTTTAAAAAAATAACACCAATCCTTCTAAAATTCCAAAATACAGAGGAGGGAACACATCCCAACTTATTATCTGAGGAATGTTTTGCCCTGACATCAAAGCCAAATAAAGACATCACAAGAAAAGAAAATTATGAACAAATATCCCTTACTAATGTAAATGCATATTTTTAGCAAAATATTAGCCAACCAAATCAAACAGTATATTAAAATGATTATGCACTATAACCAAGAAATATTTATCCCAGGAATGCAAGGGTGCCTCAGCATAAGAAAATCGATCAATGTAATACACTACATTATTTGAAGAATGAAAAAAAATCACATGATCATCACAATTGATACAAAATAGCATTTAACAAAATCTAACACCCTGTTAAGAATTTTTTAAAAAATCAAAATCTAGGAATAAATAGAACCTCCTCAACTTTTCAAGGGTATTTATTAAAAATTCAGGGCTAACCTCATACTCAATGATGGAAGACTGAAAGCTTTCTCCCTGAGATTAGGACCAAGAAGCAAGAAGCTAATAAATGAATTTAACTAAGTTTGCAAGGTACAAAAGCAACATGAAAAAAAAAATCACTTGTGTTTTCATACACTGGCAATGAACAATTTGAAAATGAGATTAAGAAAGCAATTTCATTTGTAATAATATCTAAAATAAAAGGTTTCTCTTATCAGTAATCAAATACAGCATTTTGATAAGGACTAGTATCTAGAATACACATAGAACGCTTACAACTTAACATTAGAAAGATAAGTAGCCAAATTTTAGACTGGGCAATATATTTAAATGTATATTGCTCCAAAGACGACCACCAATGTCCAATAAACACAGAAAAAGATGCTCAGTGTCTTTAGTAAATGCAAATCAAATCCATAGTAAGGCAGGTATGGTGGCTCATGCTTGCAATCCCAGCACTTTTGGAGGCCTAGGTGGGAAGATTGCTTGGGACTGGAAACTCAAGACCAGCCTGGGCAACATAGTGATATCTCATCTCTACAAAAAAATTAAAAAATCAGCCAATTGTAGTGGTGCATGCCTGTAGTCTCAGCTATTCAGGAGGCTGAGGCAGGAGGAGCACTTTAGCCCAAAGTTTGAGGCTGCAATGAGCAGTGATTGCACTATTGCACTTCAGCCTGAGTGAAAGAGTGAGACTCTGTAAGAAAAAAAAAAAAAATCCACAGTAAGATACCACTTTATACCTGCTAGGATGGCAGTAATGAGGGAAATGGACACAGTAAATTTTTGAGTTATTGTGGAGAAATAGGAACCCTAATATCTTGCTGCAGGGGATGTAAAGTGGTCCAGCAGCTATGGTTTGGCAGTCCACTAAATGTTAAACAGAGTTACCATATATGACCTGATGATTTTGCTTCTAGGTATATATCGAAGAGAATTGAAAACATATGATCAGACAAAATTTGCATATGAATGCTCATAGCAGCATTATTCAAAATTGTCAAAAGGTGAAAAGAACCTAAATATTCATCAACCGATGAATACATGAATTAAATGTGGTATATTCATAAAATGGAATATTATTCAGTCATAAAAGAGAACAAAGTACTGATATGTGTTACAACATGGAAGAACTTTAAAGGTATTATGCTAAGTAAAAGAATCCAGATACCAAAAGACAAGTATTACATAATTCCACTTATATTCAATATCTAGAATAGGTGAATCAATAGAAACAGAAATTCGATTACTCATTGACAGGGGATTTGGGGATAAGAGGAATGGAGATAACAACTAACATGTATGGAATTACTTTTTGTGGTGATAGAAATGTTATGAAATAAGATATTTGTGATAGGTACAAAACATTATGAACATGAAGAAACAGATTGTGCACTTTAAAATGATGAATTTTAGATTGTGAATAATGTCTCAATAAAAATATTGCAAAGAAAACATATGAAGTTGAGTCCTTTCTTCACACCACATGCAAAAATTAACTTAAACTCTAGGCCTAAATGTAAGAGCTACATCTGCAATACTCTTAGAAGAAAATAGAGAAGTAAATCTTTGTGAACTTTAGTTAGGAAAAAACTTTTTACATACACAACACTAAAAGCAGAACAGCAAAAGAAAAAATAGGTACATTAGAGTTCATCAAAATTAGTATGTTTTTTGTTCTAGAGGGCAACATCAAGAAAGTAGTATTAACCAAAAAGCAGGAGAAAATATTTGCAAATCTTATATCAGATCAAGGACTTGTATTTAGAATATATTAAAAATTATGAAAACTTGCTATAGTAGCAATGGGAAACTAATACACTTCATGTGGTAAACAGTTGACCAGCCATGTTTTGGTTGCACGTCTGCAGATTCAACTGTGTATAAAACATATTGGGGAAAAAGAAACAATGAAAATTAACCACAACAATAAAAATAATATGAACAAATATACATTATAACAACTATTCATGTAACATTTACACTGCATTATCTATTAAAAGTAATCTAAAGATAATTTAAAATATAGCGAGAGGGATACTACACCGTTTTATATAAGGGGCTTGAGCATCTGAAGATTTTGGCACAGGGGTTCTAGAACCAATTCCCCACAAATACTAAGGGATCACTGTGATGAGAATGGCACTTAGTCCCCATGAGACTCTTTCCCAAAGCCTACAGCCCCAGTATAACCATGTGAGAACACCAGAGGCATTCAAATCAAGGGACAGTTTACAAAACCCTTTTTAGTTCTCTGCAAAATCGTCAAGGTCATGAAAAACAACAAAAGGCTGAGGAACTGCCACACATCAAAGGAGACTAAGAGCCATGATGATTAAATGGAATGTGCTTTCCTGGATTGGATCCTGGAATAGAAAAAGCACATTTGTGGAAATTTTGTAGATTAGTTAACAATAACATATGACTATTAATTTCCAAGCTTTGACAAATATACTATGCTTATGTAACGTGATAACTACATTAGGAGTGCTGAGTGAAAGATATATAGGAATTTCTATACTATCTTTGTCACCTTTCTGTAAGTCTAAATTATTCCAAAATTTAAAGTTTAATATTAAAAAGTAATAACCAACAAACACTTCAAACTATAGAAAAATAGTGTAAGTTTACTTACAAAGACATATGTAAACAGCATTATACAAAAACTTTAAAAAGAAAGAAATGACTAAGTAAAACAATGTGGCCTAGGAAAACAACTATAACAATATTAAGAGCACATACACAAGTAAAACTTAGGGTTAAGTATCAATAGGAATAAAAGGAGATGGGAATAATGAGGAAAGAGATCATTTATTAAGAGGAAACAACAGTTATAATGTAAAAATGTAATAATGTAGTATTGAATACATTTTAAAACTGGCAGAAATATAAGAAGAAATAATTCTACAATAAGAGTAAAGAAATTTAATTTACCTTTTTCAGGATTTGGACTATAAAGCAGAAAACTATTAACAAGGATATAAAAGATGTGAGCAACACTAAGATAAAGATGATTTTACATAAGGTAAGAACCCTGAATGCAAGTAATAGAATTTCCATCTTCTTTCAATGGTGCATGTAACATTTACAAATATAAAATGCATCCTAGGGCAACAAATTCTAAAGAATTATATATTCCAGACCTGGCTCTCTGAATGTAATAAAACAAATGTAGAATTCAACAATGAAACTGTAATCTACTCATAAATATTTGGAAACTGGGAGTTTCTAGGTTTCATTTCTTTAACATCCCATCTTAAATTGCTGCCAATATACATCTGCATGTTGGCAGCAATTTAAGATGGGATATTAAAACAACTTCAACAGATTTAGAATATCTACTTTTTTAAATGTTTGTCTGAAATTAAGTGTTGTGTTTTCAAAATTAACCTCCATTTGTCAGTCAATTTTTGCCCAGTGATTTGTCCTGTAAAATATTAGATCTAAATATCTTTGGGTTAAAAAAATGGATTCCAGATTCATGAACATTGAATGCAGGGCTTTTCTTTTGACAGAAAGTAAAGTTCCAAATATCCTATCAAATTTGTAAGTGACAATTTTTCCCAGATGAGCAATATCAGGGTATGTAATAACATGATAATTATAGAACACATCATAACCACAGTCTTTTGGAACTCTTTTCTTTCAAGCTTTTAGCTTTTGTTTTTACCCTTTCATTTTACTTGATATTTTAAAAATATCTTGCATTTATTATTTACATGGAAGTATTAATATAAGTAAAAATACCAAAGATATTAGATAACTAAACAAGTCTGGCTGTCTAATTCATATCTGTAGAAAATCAGAATGAAACTGTTCTTTTTCTGTCACAGAAACACTAAGATTTTGTTCTGTATTTCAGACATTCTCTACAGAACTTTTTCCTTCAATAACCAGAGCAAGTCAGCATGCAATAATGGTTGTTTATGATTAGTTTCCATATTATTGCATAATAAAGAGAATAACCTCAATCCTTTACTGGGTTTTCAACTTTCACTATGTTATTAAGTATACTGTTTAGTTCAGCTGATTTTTTTTAAAGATAGAAGCAGTGCATTTATTTACATAATGATACAAAAGACCTTAGGTAACTACTCCGAAACAGTTCCCTGTTTTTGAACCTGCTCTTTCAATATATGCACCTTCACAATTTAGTTGATAATCTAATTCTTCACATTATCTTACAGTTTTGTACTAGTCGTGTTATTAGCAATGGAGATGAAAGAAAAATATTTTCTTCTTAACACCATTATGGTCAAATTGTAAATATACTAAAATAATACCTATCATCAACATCTGGGCATGCGTCAAATTGCAATGCAAAATAATTTACTGGAATTATTTGTTTTATAAGTTGGTATTCCATATTATTAGACAGTTTGTGAATATTTACTGAAAAGTGATACCTGAGCCACAGATTCACCCATTTCCAAACAAATATCTCTAATACAGTCATTATCTAATATATCAACAATTGTATATATTGTTTTTTGTCTTGGCAAATATTAGTCCTCTATGAAAATCCCACAGAAGATTAATATTCACAAGTAAAATATTGAACATCTGCTCTGTCAGCTTTTTAATCTGGTATTTTCTCTTTCAGATTTTTGAAAGAGAAACCTAGAAACTCCCAGTTTCCAAATATTTATGAGTAGATTACAGTCTCATTGTTGAATTCTACATTTGTTTTATTACATTCAGAGAGCCAGGTCTGGAATATATAATTCTTTAGAATTTGTTGCCCTAGGATGCATTTTATATTTGTAAATGTTACATGCACCATTGAAAGAAGATGGAAATTCTATTACTTGCATTCAGGGTTCTTACCTTATGTAAAATCATCTTTTAAACAAAATCATCTTTGTTTTGAAATTATTACTTTGCATTTTATATGTAAATATTGCTTAAGTTTTGATGACTTCCTTGTTTCCTTAAACAGTTCATCTCTGCAAAAACACACTATGGTTTTTAAGCACTTCAACATTAATTATGATCACAAAATTGAACTCTACATATAAGGGATCATGTTTCTGAGTAAAACTACAGTGAACTCTTTTTGTCTCTATTTCTTTGGAATCACATCGATTGTTAGCATTTGTATTCGTCCATTTTCACCCAGCTGATAGACATACCCAAGACTGGACAATTTACAAAAGTAAGAATTTTATTGAACTTACAGTTCCACATGGCTGGGGATGCCTCAAAATCATGGTAGAAGGCAAGAGGGGCAAGTCATATCTTACATGGATGGCAGCAGGCAAAGAAAGTACTTGTGCAGACAAACTCCCGTTTTTAAAACCATCAGATCTTGTGAGACCCATTCCCTATCATGAGAACAGCATAGGAAAGACCCACCCGCGTGATTCATCATCTCCCACCAGGTCCCTTCTACAACATGTGGGAATTATGGGAGCTACAAGATGAGATTTGGGTGGGGACACAGAGTCAAACCATATCATTGGCCCATGGTCCCTCCCAAATCTCATATCGTAACATTTCAAAACCAATCATGCTTCCCAATAGTCCTCCAAAGTCTCAACTCATTTCAGCATTAACTCAAAGGTCTACAGTCCAAAGTCTCATCCAAGACAAGGCAAGTCCCTTCCACCTATGAGACTGTAAAATCAAAAGCAAGTTAGTTATTTCCTAGATACAATGGGGGTACAGGCATTGGTTAAATACAACCATTTCAAATGGGAGAAATTGGCCAAAACAAAGGTGCTATAGACCCCATGCAAGTCCAAAATCCAGCAGGGCAGTCAAATCATGAAGCGCCTGAATGATCTCCTTTGACTCCATACCTCACATCCAGGTCACACTGATGCAAGAGGTGGGTTCCCATGGTCTTGGGCAGCTCTGCCTCTGTGGCTTTGCAGGGTACAGCCTCCCTCCCAGCTGCCTTCACTAGTTGGCTTTGGGTGTCTTCAGCTTTTTCAGGCATACAGTGCAAGTTGTCAGTGGATCTACCATACTGAGGTCTGGAGAATGATGGCCCTCTTCTCACAGCTCCACTGGGTGGTGCTCCAGTAGAGATTCTGTGTGGGGGCCCCAACCCCACATTTTCCTTCCCCACTGCCCTAGCAGAGGTTCTCCATGAGAGCCCCACCCCTGCAGCAAATTTTTGCCTGGACAATCAGGTGTTTCCATACATCCTCTGAAATCTAGGCAGAGGTTCCCAAACCTCAATGTGCCTTGACTTCTGTGCACTGGAAGGCTCAACACCATGTGGAAACTGCCAAGGCTTGAGGCTTGCACCCTCTGAAGCCACAGCCCAAGCTCTACGTTGGCCCCTTTCGGTCACAGCAGGAGCAGCTGGGATGCAGGGCACCAAGTCTTTACGCTGCACGAGGCACAGGGACTCTGGGCCTGGCCCAAGTAACCCCTTTTTCCTTCTAGGCCTCTGGGCCTGTAAAAGTAGGGGCTGCTGTGAAGACCCCTGTCATGCCCTGGAGACATTTTCCCCATTGTCTTGGGAATTAACATTGGGATCCTCGTTACTTATGCAAATATCTGCAGCTGGCTTGAATTTCTCCTCAAAAAATGGGATTTTCTTTTCTATTGCATTGTCAGGTTACAAATTTTCTGAATTTCTATGCTCTGTTTCTCTTATAAAACGGTGTGCCTTTAACAGCACCCAAGTCCACCTCTTGAATGTTTTGCTGCTTGGAAATTTCTTCCACAAGATACCCTAAATCATCTCTCTCAAGTTCAGTTTCACAGATCACTAGGGCAGGGGCAAAATGCCGCCAATATCTTTGCTAAAACATAACAAGAGTCGCCATTGCTCCAGTTCCCAACAAGTTCTTCATCTCCATCTGAGACCACCTCAGTCTGGATTTCATTGTCCATATTATTATCAGCATTTTGGTCAAAGCCATTCAACAAGTCTGTATGGAGTTCCAAACTGTCCCACATTTTCCTGTCTTCTTCTGAGCCCTCCAAACTGTTCCAACTTCTGCCTGTTACTCAGTTCCAAAGTCAGTTCCACATTTTCAGGTATCTTTCCAGCAGCGCTCCACTCTACTGGTACCAATTCACTGTATTAATCCATTTTCACACTGCTGATAAAGACAGACCCAAGACGGGGCAATTTATGAAAGAAATAGATTTGTTGGACTTCAGTTCCACATGGCTGGGGAGGCCTCATAATCATGGCAGAAGGCAAAGAGGAGCAAGTCACATCGTATGTGGATGGCAGCAGGCAAGGAGAGTTCTTCACTTCTGCAGAGAAACTCTCTCTTTTAAAACCATCAGATCTCATGAGACCCATTCGCTGTCACAAGAACAGCACAGGAAATACCACCTCATCTCCCACCGGGTCACTCCCACAACACGTGGGAATTATGGGAGCTCCAAAATGAGGTTTAGGTGGGGACAGAGAGCCAAACCATATCACCATTTCTTTACTACTATGTAGTGTTCAGAAAATATATAACTATTTTTGACAAAAATATCCAATGATTTATTCTGGTCATATCTAAATTAGGCTTTAAAATAAATGGTAAATTTATGTTTAATTCTAGAAAATTTGAATTTTGGCTTTCAATGTCTAGTTTATAATCTAGCTCAAATTTTACAATGTTTAAAATATTGAACATGTTTACAATATTGAACCTCCAATCCATGACCATCTATTTTCAGCATGCAAAAATGGCCTGGACATAACACAAGAAACACTAACCACAAAGGAATAATTAAATAAATTACAAATTTTACATAACCAGCATTAAACTGTGTATACATTAAAAGACAACATAAGAAAATTAATACATAAATCAACACTTTGAGAAATATAAGTTCTGAAAATGAACTTATGCCAGAATATGTAGAGAATATTGACAAGTAATTAATGAAAAGATAAACAGCATAATTTTTTAAATCGCAAAACATTGACCAGATACTTTGCAAAGAAAGACATACTCATGCCCCATATTTCCATTAAAAAAGTTTTCAACATTATTATTCAGGGAAATAAAAATTAAAACCACAATGATAATGTGATTTTAGAATGTCTAAAATTTAAAGGACTGCCAACACTAAACGCTGGCTAGAATGTGGAGCAAATGAACTCTAATACACTCATGATAAAAGTGTAAGGCAATATGAAGGGTCTCATAAAATTAAAAATCCTTCAGTTCTATGATCCAGAAATTTGACTCAGAAAGTATTTAGCCAGGACAAGTATTTAGCCAGAAATTTGACTCCAGAAAGTATTTAGCCAGGACAAATGTTTTTCCACAGAACAGATCAGTAATTTCAGTATGTTCATACAATGAAATACTGTTCAGCAATGCAAAGAGTGAACTGCAGATACATCCAACAATGTGGATAAATCTAATGAGAGAATCCAGACAACAAAGGAGTGCATACTGTATGACTCAATCTGCATGAAGTTCAGTAGCAATCAAAGCTAACCTATAATTTCAAAGAAAAGAAAGAAAGAAAGAAGTGTTGTGTTTCAGGGCAGGTATTGACCAGCTAGGGACACAGGGGAACTTTCTGGGCAATGAAATCTTGGTAAAGATGTAGGTTACATGAATGCATGCATTTGTCAAATATAATTGAAATGTATACTGCATTTCACAGTATGAAAACTACACTTCAATTTTTTAAGTTAAAAAGTATATAGACTTTGCTTTTCTAATTTAGCTATAATTTTTGATTAAAAATTAAGTACTATAAAAGCAACACTTAAAAAAAATTTTAAATGCTTTCATTTTCCTTTGGGGATATACCCAGTAATGGAATTGCTGGGTCAAATGGTGTTTCTGAGACACATGTACACGTATGTTTATTTCAGCACTATTTACAATAGCAAAGACTTGGAACCAAGTCAGATGCCCATCAATGATAGATTAGATAAAGAAAATGTGGCACGTATACATCATGGAATACTATGCAGCCATAAAAAAGAATGAGTTCATGTCCTTCAAAGGGACATGGATGAAACTGGAAACCATCATCCTCAGCAAACTAACACAGGAACAGAAAAATCAAACACCTCATATTCTCACTCGCAAGTGGTAGTTGAACAATGAGAACACTTGGACACAGGGAGGTGAACATCACACACCGGGGCCTGTCAAGGGGTTGGGGGAAAGGAAAGGGAGAGCATTAGAACAAATACCTAATGCAGGTGGAACTTAAAACCTAGATGACAGGTTGATGGGTGCAGCAAACCAGCATGACACATGTATACCTATGTAACAAACCTGCATGATCAGCACATGTATCCCAGAACTTAAAGTAAAATAAAACAAAATAAAATAAAATAAAATGCTATCTATATATATATAGCATTTTTCAAAGCTGTTTATTAAAAGCTATATATACACAGACAAAAAAAAGCTCTCATTTTCTCAAATATTTGTTTAATTTTAGATTACATTTGACAAGCTAACCTTAAAATATCATACAACTTAATGTGTTCTATGGCTTATTCCACTATCCCATTTATGCTAGATGAGATTCATCACACAGAAGTGTGGCCACACCAGAACTGGTATATATTCAACAACATGAGAGGGAAGATTGCTGGGTCAGTGGTGTGGCAATGTCAAATGGCTCTAAAAGCTTTGAAACTTATTTTCAATTTCTATGCATATCTTTTATCAAACCAGCAACAAACATTTCCCAAATTACACTGATCCTTATGCCACCTTTTGGGTAGCAGAGTTTTAGTTGAGATCCTCATTGGAAAGTAAATGGAGAAAATATATTCTTAGAAAAGAGGAGGCTTAAGCATATGTTAGACTTCTCAATGTTTTTTGGGGAAAATGCTTAATTTTGTGGTATTCTTATTAGGACAAATTCTAGGATCAGTTTCTTTTATAGAGAAAATAAAATGAATGTACATGAAACCTTCTAATTCTACTCTAAACACATTCCAATAATGGGGAAAAATAAACTTTATGTAACCACCAGAGTCAAAAATAATATTAAAATTTCTGAAAACCAGAAATAGAATTGAAACCACAGCGATTACTGATGACTAAATTTAGAAGACTATGGAATATTGAAAACAGAAATAGTCAATGGGGATAAGAATTTCAATCCCAGTAGAGAATGAGGAGTTAACATCCCCAGTAGTGACAGGAGACAGAAAATAGATTCCCCACAGGTAATAGAGGCATATTTATAATTTGACTGATAAAAGCTGGTGATAGAAGCTGAAAGTACGGTGACTACTTAGTTGGGATGTATCCAGAAATAATGCGCTTGCTCATGGCAAAGGCAGCAAGCAAATGCACACGAATGAATAATAATTAAGCCAAGCCATATGCTTCATGGGACCTTAAATTATAAATATAAATAGGAACATAATATTACATTATAAATATAATATTCATAAAAACAAGGACTCCTAATACAAAACTACATAACAGGGAGGGGATCTCTCCATGGACTCCAGATAGTAGTCTGTGATTGTCACATGAAGAGTTGCCCACTAACTTTGTTCCAGTTTATTAACCCAGGAAATTTCTCTGAAATATGATTTCAGTTGGATTTGGCTTGAGAAAAGCCACTAGGGAAATTTCTTCTCTTTGGAGGCTCATTAGTTAAAAGAGACGTCATATAGGGCACAAAATGATATGGATAACTCAGGCTAAATCAGAGAATCGCCTCTGAGTAAAAAGGGGCGTGCAGAAATGGAGGCTGGTCTTCCCATGCAGGAGACTGGTTTAGGATAATTCCGTGGTATTCTTACTTTCTTGGTATCCTTTCTTTTGCTGTATCCCAAGCACAGCTTTCTGAAAACCCCCCTCTTTTCCTGAACTTCAGCCTACTCTTTCCTTTTTTGTTGTTTTTTGTTTGTTTGCTTTTGTGTTTTTGTTTTTGTTTTTTTCTGAAACCAAGTCTCGCTCTGTCGTCAGGCCACAGTGCAGTGGCGCGATCTCGGCTCACTGCAACCTCCGCCTCAGGGGTTCAAGAGATTCTCCTGCCTCAGCCTCCAGAGTAGCTGGGACTACAGGTGCGCGCCACCCGCCCAGTTAAGTTTTGTATTTTTAGTAGAGACAGGCTTTCACGATGTGGCCAGGATAGTCTGGATTTCTTCACCTCGTGATCTGCTTGCCTTGGCCTCCCAAAGTGCTGGGATTACAGGCGTGAGCCACTGCGCCCGGCTTTTTTGTTGTTGTTCTTGCTCTGTTCACCAGACTGGAGTGCAGTGGCACAGTCTCGGCTCACTGCAGCCTCCTCCTGAGTTCAAGCGATTCTCCTGCCTCAGCCTCCCGGGTAGCTGGGATTACAGGCGCCTGCCACCACGCCCGGCTAATTGTTGTATTTTTAGTAGAGGCCAGGTTTCACCATGTTGGCCAGGCCGGTGTCAAACTCCTGACCTCAGGTGATCCGCCTGCCTCAGCTTCCCAAAGTGCTGGGATACAAGCGTGAGCCACCGCGCCCGGCTGTCTGTTTCATTCCTATGTAGCTGTTTCAAGGTCATTACCTTCTATTCACTTGTTAAAATATTTCTAGAAGATTTTACACATCAAGAGCCCATCTATTCTTATTGCATTTTATCCTTTAAGAACGTGATATATAGGGCAGGAAAGCATTCTGAACGAGTTCCCTTAATCATCTATGGCAGAAACTTTTAGCATTTCTGAAAAAAAGTTTGCTGGTATAAATTTTCTTTGATGGCTGATGAGATGAAGTGAATTGCAAAGAGGTTTAAGGAACCAGCTTCAGACACTTTACCCTTTAACAACTAATTGGCTCTTCTTTTTCCTGACTGATATTAACTTATACTGTTTAATACTTTATAGCAAGGGTAGGCAAGTTAAACCTAAAGTTAAAATTCAGCCTCCTTTTTACAGCCATTTAACAAAGAATATGTTTTACATTTTTAAGAAAAGAAAGAGAAAGAAAGGAGGGAGGAAGAGAGGAGAGGGAGAAAGGGAGGAAGACAAATTATGTTCAAGTAACCGATTTGGTCCATGATGCCTAAAATATTTACAATCTGGCCCTTTGTATCAAAAGTTTGCCAATCCCTGCTTTCAACTGTAGGGAGCTCTTAAAGGTCTATTGAAAAAGAATTGAATAACTCAGATAACATGATGAATTGGGTATCCACGCTTCCCAGATGAAAAAAATGAACCTTTATTGTGACTTACCCAATAGAGCCCAAACTCAGGTCTTCGTTTTCTAGATTCAATATGCTTCAGCTTAAATCTCAACGCCACCACTGACCAGCTGTTTGATCTTGGACTAGTTACCTAATCTTTTGGGACCTCAGCTCTTTATTTGCAAGAAAGACATTAAAATATTACCTGTCCCATGGTGTTGCTGTGAAGTGTAACTGAATTAACACATAAAGATAGCTTAGATACTGCCTAAATATCACGATGTAACTTATTATTATATCTGAAATGCTTTTTACAGCATCTAAAGAGGCTTTTATGAAATGCTAGTTGAACTGTGTGAAAAAAACATTTCATACAGAAATAAATTTTTTTAAAAGAGTTAAATTTATACATATTTCTCATGTATAATACATAATTCTCAGAGGCTTTTAATGCTAATATCATTATGGATCACAAAGAGATAGAATTTTTAGTGTTTTCCAAATGTGCTTGACTATGTATATATGTATCTTTGTATCTACCTATGTTTTTAGGCATTGCTCTATTTATCTATGGATCTATCCATTCATCTATCTATCTATCTGTTGATCTACCTATGTATTGTTCTATTTGGGAGAAGGAGTATTTTATATCTAATTTTCTAAAAAGTTAATTTTAAAAACCTTAATTTAGAAGATTTTTTCCCAGATTTCATTAAATGTCAGATCTCCTTTATATGATTGAGACAAGAACCTTTCTTTTTTTTTTTTTTTTTTCCTTTTTTTTAGACGGAGTCTCGCTCTGTCACCCAGGCTGGAATGCAGTAGTGCAATCTCGGCTCACTGCAACCTCTGTCTCCCAGGTTCAAGCAATTCTCCTGCCGCAGCCTTCTGAGTAGCTGGGATTAAAGGCACACACCACCACGCCCAGCTAATTTTTGTATTTTCAGTAGAGACGGGGTTTCACCATGTTGGTCAGGCTGGTCTCAAACTCCTGACCTCTTGATGCGCCCGCCTTGGCCTCCCAGAGTGCTGGGATTACAGGCGTGAGCCACCACGCCCGGCCAACATGGACTTTTAAAAATATAATTTTATTTCGTATTCCCCTACAGAGCTGAGAATATGATTTCAGCATATAAAGTGCTCAGTAAAGGCTGGCTAGCTTCCTTGCTTATCTGCTTGCTCACTTGTCAGCAATTAGCCTGATGCAGGGCTAACAGTTTTGTAATTGAGAAACATGCGCAGTTCTATAGTAGTTCATAGGAGGGACGCCTTATCCTGAAGGTGAGAGGAAGATGAGAATTAGTGATGCTTTCTAGATAACTAATTTTTGAGCTGAATCCTGAGCTGCAAGCTTCAGAAATTAGCTAAGAAAATGAAAGAAGAAAAAGGTTGTCAGGCTGAGGGAGTTTGCATGATTTCAAGGAGGTAAGATAGTATTCAAGTAATTGGAGAGGGTAAGGGACTGGTAAGCATATTAAAAGCTAAACATACTTAGCAAAATAAGTCAGTCACAAAAGATAAAAACCGTATTATTTCGCTTATATGAGGACTCTAAAGTAGTCAAAATTATAGAGACAGAGAGTAGAACAGTGATTGCCAGAGGCTGGGGATAGGGAGAAATGGGAATCATTGTTTAACAGTTTAGAGATTCAGTTTCGCAAGATGAAAAGAGCTCTGGAGACAGATGGTAGTGAGGTGATGGTTGCACAAGAATATAAATGTACTTAACACTGCTGAACTGCACTTAAAATGCTTAAGATGGTACATTTTATGTGATGTGTATTTTGCAATAAAAAAAACGTTTCAGGAAAGAAAAGCTAGGCACAGCACAGGGCACTTTCCATTTTTTTTTTTTTTTTTTTTTTTACTGATATTCACACTAACTCTGCAAGATACCTAAGAAAACTGCTTTGTAAGCTTTATTTACTGAGTAAATTTCCCAAAGCCAGAGACCTGGCAGGGGGCAGAGTCAGGATTAAACGCAGGTGGGGAGACTTTAAAGCCTGTGCGTTTTCTTGTAGGAATTGCTTAGCAAGAAATTCCTTCACAGTGTCAGTGCCTTTAGAGGAACACTGAGGCAGGAGATATTTTTGGAGACTTCTCAACTCTCAGTTCATAGGAGATTGCCTCCCTCTCCTACGAGTTTAGACCCAGACAGAGTTTGGGCATTTGTTTCAGACACTGCAACAGAGTTGTTCAACTAATCTGTCTTTTCTGCGCATATTTTTGCAATGTCGACGACTAGATTGCAAAGCAATTGATATATATTAAAAGTGCAAAGTCCAAGAACCAAAGATTGCAACGTGGATTCTACCTTCTAGTAATTAAGCTCGTTGCAATGAAGTCTTAGTTTTGTCCTTAACTATACAGTCTTCTGTTACCTTTATGATTTCACTTTTTGAGAATATAAATTTTGATCATCCAAAATAAAACTTCAGTTTATAGTAACAGGAAAATAATGTCACAACAAATATTAGCCCATTATTCCAAAGCTGTGGTTATTTGACAAACAGTAAGAGCTGACATTTAGTGGATGTTTACAGGCACTAGCTTTAAGTCCCTTTTATTTGTTTTCATCGGATCATCACAGAAACCCTATTGGTAAGTACATTTATTATTCCCATATGATAGATGAGAAAATTGAAGTATAAAGATTTTATGTAAAGTATCCAAGATTAGTTAGAACACAAGTAGTCTGATGGCAAAGAGCTCTGAACCACTCTGTTATCCTATCTTTACTGTGTATTTAAGACTCATATATTCGTGGGTATTTTTGTTTTATGGAACTGTATCTCTATTCCTGCACTTATTTTTCATTTCTAATGCAATTATAATACATTATGTATTTATGAAATATTATAATTTATGCAATATTTCAATTTTTAGTACAAGTTTCACTTTTGTTCTTTTTTAAACATCTTAACATTTTAATGGTTTTTTAACATCTACTTTAACATCTTATTCTCATTTAACATCTAAATGAGAATACATCTAAATATTCTTATTTAACATCTACTTATTCTCAATTGATTTTTCTTCCAAATGAACTTTAAAATCACATTATAAAGTACATGTGCATGTACAAACACAAATTCTCTTGAAATTCTTACCAGATTTTCAGCAAAATTGTGTGTTATTTTGAAGACACACAATATTCTTAAAATATTAAGTTTTACCATCAAAAAAGCTTTAACAATTGCCTTAAATTTGTATTAGTTATTACATGTTACATTTATTGATATTTTATATTTGTGTGACTTTTGGTATTATAATTTTCTAACTAGTTATTGTCGATATGGGGAAAACTATTGTGTTTTACATATAGTAAAAGCCCTTTTATCCAAAGCAACCAGTGCTTGATCAATTAATTGAAAAGTCAATTACAAGGAAATTAATTTTTTAAATGTATACATTATAAAAATTTAACTTAAGACATATAAATGAACATTTTTACCCCAACCCTCTGATATATGATCAAGCCTTTTTGTGTATGTGTTTTGGGTGGGATGATTATTGCAAACTGAAGTTTTCTTATGTGAACCACATTCCCAAATCATTGTCTACAATTTGCAGTATCAGTGTCTTTAAACATTCTTGTGAAACGAAATGCATGCTACATTATCCAAGATTTTTATGATCTTTTCCCTCAAACATATATAGTAGCTCTGCCCATCTTGCTAATTCATCAGTAAGTTACTGTTTGTTTGCAACTCATTTTATCAAATAATTTCAAAATATTTACATTGATATCCATTGAAAGAATCCTCTTTCACATTCATAGTTCAATAGTGTATACAACATTTCATGCACTATTAACTTTTACAATATTAAGTGTGCTTGGTTTATTGACAGTTGGAAACAAACACAGTTGACTTCACAAGCAAAAACCTCAAATGGTGGGAGTAGAAGTGTTCAGACGTACTGGAGTGAAATCTTGCTTAGAACTGGATGTCCTATGGATACCCAACAGACAGTATGTTCCATAGAGGGAAAGAGAACAAAGTGACTAAATGGAAATTAGTTAATTATTGGTCATCTTAAGGAATTTCCATATTAGTTCTAACAATTTCTTAGTTGTCTTGAGGTTTTCATAGGGACAGTCAGATATCTATCACCTTTATTGGTTGGAGGACATGGCTTATTTCACTTTGTAGAACTTTCTGGAAAAATATTGAATAAAAGAGTAATAGCTTTTCCATGGTGCTATTTTGCCTCTTAAAAACATTCTTTTGCTTCTTAAATCAAGCTAACATATTTTTATAGGAAAATATACCTATCAACATTTATTATAATAATTGATATGTTTTATTCTGCTTCCAAAAACTTTCTTAAAAATATTTTTTTATATAATTTCTTACCCATTTTTGTTTGCTTATTTTTCTTTTGAATGATAGTTTCATTCTTTCATTTTTTTTCTTATTTTGGGGGAAAAGATAGATAGATGATAGACACAATGCATATTTGAAAAAGTACATTCTATTTGTACTTACTATTAAAGTAATTAATATTAAAAGGTAAAGAATATAAGTAGAATAAACTTTTCTACAATTATTCACATCTAAGTAATATTATAGTTTATACTGAATCATTTCTTAAACAGTTTGAGGAAATTAGCAGAATATCACCTATCTTCTCCCCTGCCCGTTTTTCATACTTTTCAAAATCAACTGAGATATTAGATACAGATTACTTTTTTTTGTTGTTTTTTTTTTTTTTTTGAGATGGAGTCGGGCTCTGTCGCCAGGCTGGAGTGCAGTAGCATGATCTCGACTCACTGGAACCTCTGCCTCCCCAGGTCAAGCGATTCTCCTGCCTCAGCCTCCCAAGTAGCTGGAACTGCAGGTGAGTGGCACCACACTCAGCTAATTTTTGTAGTTTTAGTAGAGACAGGGTTTAAAAACTGTTTCCCATAATGCATTTTTCAAGAACTATATATGAAATTTTTGTTCTTTAAAAAATAATATTTGAAATAATTACTTAGATGTAACTGTATTTTACTGTGCTTTAATTCTCTCCACTTTTTTATTACAAATACACAATATTGACTTTTAATTTTGATATTTTTAACTAACTAAATTTTTTTAGTTGTTTTCAGCATAGATATGAAGGACAATTCCAGAGCATTGGCAAACCTAAAAAATTCCGACAATTTTACTGAGCATAGGATTCATTGATCAGAATGTGTTTTACTTAAAACGTCATGACCTGGGTTTTTATGCCACAAAATAGATATTTTAGATAAAAATTTGCCTGAAAGTAATTGTTTATTATTTTTTTAAATTTTATTTTATTTTTTAAATTTATTATTATTATTATTTATTATTATTATTATTATTATTATTATACTTTAAGTTCTAGGGTACATGCGTATAACGTGCAGGTTTGTTACATATGTATACTTGTGCCATGTTGGTGTGCTGCACCCATCAACTCGTCAGCACCCATCAACTCGTCATTTACATCAGGTATAACTCCCAATGCAATCCCTCCCCCTCCCCCCTCCCCATGATAGGCCCCGGTGTGTGATGTTCCCCTTCCCGAGTCCAAGTGATCTCATTGTTCAGTTCCCACCTATGAGTGAGAACATGCAGTGTTTGGTTTTCTGTTCTTGTGATAGTTTGCTAAGAATGATGGTTTCCAGCTGCATCCATGTCCCCACAAAGGACACAAACTCATCCTTTTTTATGGCTGCATAGTATTCCATGGTGTGTATGTGCCACATTTTCTTAATCCAGTCTGTCACTGATGGACATTTGGGTTGATTCCAAGTCTTTGCTATTGTGAATAGTGCCGCAATAAACATACGTGTGCATGTGTCTTTATAGCAGCATGATTTATAATCCTTTGGGTATATCCCCAGTAATGGGATGGCTGGGTCATATGGTACATCTAGTTCTAGATCTTTGAGGAATCGCCATACTGTCTTCCATAATGGTTGAACTAGTTTACAATCCCACCAACAGTGTAAAAGTGTTCCTATTTCTCCACATCCTCTCCAGCACCTGTTGTTTCCTGACTTTTTAATGATCGCCATTCTAACTGGTGTGAGATGGTATCTCATTGTGGTTTTGATTTGCATTTCTCTGATAGCCAGTCATGATGAACATTTTTTCATGTGTCTGTTGGCTGTATGAATGTCTTCTTTTGAGAAATGTCTGTTCATATCCTTTGCCCACTTTTTGCTGGGGCTGTTTGTTTTTTTCTTGTAAATTTGTTTGAGTTCTTTGTAGGTTCTGGATATTAGCCCTTTGTCAGATGAATAGATTGCAAAAATTTTCTCCCATTCTGTAGGTTGCCTGTTCAGTCTGATGGTAGTTTCTTTTGCTGTGCAGAAGCTCTTTAGTTTAATTAGATCCCATTTTTCAATTTTGGCTTTTGCTGCCATTGCTTTTGGTGTTTTAGACATGAAGTCTTTGCCCATGCCTATGTCCTGAATGGTACTACCTAGGTTTTCTTCTAGGGTTTTTATGGTATTAGGTCTAACATTTAAGTCTCTAATCCATCTTGAATTAATTTTCGTATAAGGAGTAAGGAAAGGATCCAGTTTCAGCTTTCTACTTATGGCTAGCCAATTTTCCAGGCACCATTTATTAAATAGGGAATCCTTTCCCCATTTCTTTTTTCTCTCAGGTTTGTCAAAGATCAGATGGCTGTAGATGTGTGGTATTATTTCTGAGGACTCTGTTCTGTTCCATTGGTCTATATCTCTGTTTTGGTACCAGTACCATGCTGTTTTGGTTACTGTAGCCTTGTAGTATAGTTTGAAGTCAGGTAGCGTGATGCCTCCAGCTTTGTTCTTTTGACTTAGGATTGTCTTGGAGATGCGGGCTCTTTTTTGGTTCCATATGAACTTTAAAGCAGTTTTTTCCAATTCTGTGAAGAAACTCATTGGTAGCTTGATGGGGATGGCATTGAATCTATAAATAACCTTGGGCAGTATGGCCATTTTCATGATATTGATTCTTCCTATCCATGAGCATGGTATGTTCTTCCATTTGTTTGTGTCCTCTTTTATTTCACTGAGCAGTGGTTTGTAGTTCTCCTTGAAGAGGTCCTTTACATCCCTTGTAAGTTGGATTCCTAGGTATTTTATTCTCTTTGAAGCAATTGTGAATGGAAGTTCATTCATGATTTGGCTCTCTGTTTGTCTGTTACTGGTGTATAAGAATGCTTGTGATTTTTGCACATTAATTTTGTATCCTGAGACTTTGCTGAAGTTGCTTATCAGCTTAAGGAGATTTTGGGCTGAGACAATGGAGTTTTCTAAATATACAATCATGTCATCTGCAAACAGGGACAATTTGACTTCTTCTTTTCCTAACTGAATACCCTTGATTTCTTTCTCTTGCCTGATTGCCCTAGCCAACACTATGTTGAATAGGAGTGGTGAGAGAGGGCATCCGTGTCTTGTGCCAGTTTTCAAAGGGAATTTTTCCAGTTTTTGCCCATTCAGTATGATATTGGCTGTGGGTTTGTCATAAATAGCTCTTATTATTTTGAGGTATGTTCCATCAATACCGAATTTATTGAGCGTTTTTAGCATGAAGGGCTGTTGGATTTTGTCAAAAGCCTTTTCTGCATCTATTGAGATAATCATGTGGTTCTTGTCTTTGGTTCTGTTTATATGCTGGATTACGTTTATTGATTTGCGAATGTTGAACCAGCCTTGCATCCCAGGGATGAAGCCCACTTGATCATGGTGGATAAGCTTTTTGATGTGCTGCTGAATCCGGTTTGCCAGTATTTTATTGAGGATTTTTGCATCGATGTTCATCAGGGATATTGGTCTAAAATTCTCTTTTTTTGTTGTATCTCTGCCAGGCTTTGGTATCAGGATGATGTTGGCCTCATAAAATGAGTTAGGGAGGATTCCCTCTTTTTCTATTGATTGGAATAGTTTCAGAAGGAATGGTACCAGCTCCTCCTTGTACCTCTGGTAGAATTCAGCTGTGAATCCATCTGGTCCTGGACTTTTTTTGGTTGGTAGGCTATTAATTATTGCCTCAATTTCAGAGCCTGCTATTGGTCTATTCAGGGATTCAACTTCTTCCTGGTTTAGTCTTGGGAGAGTGTACGTGTCCAGGAAATTATCCATTTCTTCTAGATTTTCTAGTTTATTTCCGTAGAGGTGTGTATAGTATTCTCTGATGGTAGTTTGTATTTCTGTGGGGTCGGTGGTGATATCCCCTTTATCATTTTTTATTGCGTCGATTTGATTCTTCTCTCTTTTCTTCTTTATTAGTCTTGCTAGCGGTCTGTCAATTTTGTTGATCTTTTCAAAAAACCAACTCCTGGATTCATTGATTTTTTGGAGGGTTTTTTGTGTCTCTATCTCCTTCAGTTCTGCTCTGATCTTAGTTATTTCTTGCCTTCTGCTAGCTTTCGAATGTGTTTGCTCTTGCTTCTCTAGTTCTTTTAATTGTGATGTGAGAGTGTCAATTTTACATCTTTCCTGCTTTCTCTTGTGGGCATTGAGTGCTATAAATTTCCCTCTACACACTGCTTTAAATGTGTCCCAGAGATTCTGGTCTGTTGTATCTTTGTTCTCATTGTTTTCAAAGAACATCTTTATTTCTGCCTTCATTTTGTTATGTACCCAGTAGTCATTCAGGAGCAGGTTGTTCAGTTTCCATGTAGTTGAGCGGTTTTGATTGAGTTTCTTAGTCCTGAGTTCTAGTTTGATTGCACTGTGGTCTGAGAGACACTTTGTTATAATTTCTGTTCTTGTACATTTGCTGAGGAGTGCTTTGCTTCCAATTATGTGGTCAATTTTGGAATAAGTGCGATGTGGTGCTGAGAAGAATGTATATTCTGTTGATTTGGGGTGGAGAGTTCTATAGATGTCTATTAGGTCTGCTTGCTGCAGAGATGAGTTCAATTCCTGGATATCCTTGTTAACTTTCCGTCTTGCTGATCTGTTTAATGTTGACAGTGGAGTGTTGAAGTCTCCCATTATTATTGTATGGGAGTCTAAGTCTCTTTGTAAGTCTCTAAGGACTTGCTTTATGAATCTGGGTGCTCCTGTATTGGGTGCATATATATTTAGGATAGTTAGCTCCTCCTGTTGAGTTGATCCCTTTACCATTATGTAATGGCCTTCTTTGTCTCTTTTGATCTTTGATGGTTTAAAGTCTGTTTTATCAGAGACTAGTATTGCAACCCCTGCTTTTTTTTGTTCTCCATTTGTTTGGTAAATCTTCCTCCATCCCTTTATTTTGAGCTTATGTATGTCTCTGCATGTGAGATGGGTCTCCTGAATACAGCAGACTGATGGGTCTTGACTCTTTATCCAGTTTGCCAGTCTGTGTCTTTTAATTGGAGCATTTAGTCCATTTACATTTAAGGTTAATATTGTTATGTGTGAACGTGATCCTGCCATTATGATATTAACTGGTTATTTTGCTCGTTAGTTGATGCAGTTTCTTTCTAGCCTCGATGGTCTTTACATTTTGGCATGCTTTTGCAATGGCTGGTACCGGTTGTTCCTTTCCATGTTTAGTGCTTCCTTCAGGGTCTCTTGTAAGGCAGGCCTAGTGGTGACAAAATCTCTAAGCATTTGCTTATCTGTAAAGGATTTGATTTCTCCTTCACTTATGAAACTTAGTTTGGCTGGATATGAAATTCTGGGTTGAAAATTCTTTTCTTTAAGAATGTTGAATATTGGCCCCCACTCTCTTCTGGCTTGTAGAGTTTCTGCTGAGAGATCTGCTGTTAGTCTGATGGGCTTCCCTTTGTGGGTAACCCGACCTTTCTCTCTGGCTGCCCTTAAGATTTTTTCCTTCATTTCAACTTTGGTGAATCTGGCAATTATATGTCTTGGAGTTGCTCTTCTGGAGGAGTATCTTTCTGGCGTTCTCTGTATTTCCTGGATTTGAATGTTGGCCTGCCCTACTAGGTTGGGGAAGTTCTCCTGGATGATATCCTGAAGAGTGTTTTCCAACTTGGTTCCATTTTCCCCCTCACTTTCAGGCACCCCAATCAGATGTAGATTTGGTCTTTTTACATAATCCCATACTTCTTGCAGGCTTTGTTCATTTCTTTTTCTTCTTTTTTCTTTTGGTTTCTCTTCTCGCTTCATTTCATTCCTTTGATCCTCAATCGCTGATACTTTTTCTTCCAGTTGATCGAGTTGGTTACTGAAGCTTGTGCATTTGTCACGTATTTCTCGTGTCATGCTTTTCATCTCTTTCATTTCGTTTATGACCTTCTCTGCATTAATTACTCTAGCTATCAATTCTTCCACTTTTTTTTCAAGATTTTTAGTTTCTTTGCACTGGGTACGTAATTCCTCCTTTAGTTTTGAGAAGTGATGGACTGAAGCCTTTTTCTCTCATCTCGTCAAAGTCATTCTCCGTCCAGCTTTGATCTGTTGCTGGCGATGAGCTGCACTCCTTTGCTGGGGGAGATGTGCTCTTATTTTTTGAATTTCTAGCTTTTCTGCCCTGCTTTTTCCCCATGTTTGTGGTTTTATCTGCCTCTGGTCTTTGATGATGGTGACGTACTGATGGGGTTTTGGTGTAGGTGTCCTTCCTGTTTGACAGTTTTCCTTCTAACAGTCAGGACCCTCAGCTGTAGGTCTGTTGGAGATTGCTTGAGGTCCACTCCAGACCCTGTTTGCCTGGGTATCAGCAGCAGAGGCTGCAGAAGATAGAATATTGCTGAACAGCCAGTGTACCTGTCTGATTCTTGCTTTGGAAGCTTCCTCTCGGGTGTACTCCATCCTGTGAGGTGTGGAGTGTCAGACTGCCCCTAGTGGGGGATGTCTCCCAGTTAGGCTACTCAGGGGTCAGGGACCCACTCGAGCAGGCAGTCTTTCCCTTCTCAGATCTCAACCTCCGTGTTGGGAGATCCACTGCTCTCTTCAAAGCTGTCAGACAGAGTCGTTTGTGTCTGCAGAGGTTTCTGCTGCTTTTGTTGTTGTTTAGCTGTGCCCTGTCCCCAGAGGTGGAGTCTACAGAGACAGGCAGGTTCCCTTGAGCTGCTGTGAGCTCCACCCAGTTCGAGCTTCCCAGCGGCTTTGTTTACCTACTTAAGCCTCAGCAATGGCAGGTGCCCCTCTCCCAGCCTCACTGCTGCCTTGCGGTTAGATCGCAGACTGTTGTGCTAGCAATGAGGGAGGCTCCGTGGGCGTGAGACCCTCCCGGCCAGGTGTGGGATACAATCTCCTGGTGCCCCATCTGCTTAAAGCGCAGTATTGGGGTGGGAGTTACCTGAGTTTCCAGGTGTTGTGTGTCTCAGTTCCCCTGGCTAGGAAAAGGGATTCCCTTCCCCCTTGCGCTTCCCAGGTGAGGCGATGCCTCACCCTGCTTCAGCTCTGGCTGGTCGGGCTGCAGCAGCTGAGCAGCACGGATTGTCCGGCACTCCCTAGTGAGATGAACCCAGTACCTCAGTTGAAAATGCAGAAATCACCGGTCTTCTGTGTTGCTCGCGCTGGGAGTTGGAGACTAGAGCTGTTCCTATTCGGCCATATTGCTCCGCCCTCTAAACTTATATTTTAAAGTGTAATGCTTGAAACACTTTAGAAATCTGTTTCTTTCTCTTCAAGAAAATACACATGAAGATTTTGGAGGAAAATAATTCCCTATGTTTAATTACAATTAGAGTATCAGATTGGGTGCAGTGACTCATACCTGTAATCCCTGCATTCCGGGAGGCTGAGGCTGGAGAATAGCTTGAGCCCAGGAGTTTGAGACCAGCCTGAGCAAGAAAGAAAGACTCCATCTCTACAAAAAATATAAACATTAACTGGAATAGTGGAATGGGCCTGCAGTTCTAGCTACTCAGGAGGCTGAGATGGAGGAATCACCTGAGCTTGGGAAGTAGAGGCTGCAGTGAACTGTGATCACGCCACTGCACTCAGCCTGAGTGACAATGTGAAACCCTGTCTCAAAAAAAAAAAAAGAACCTCAATGACAGTTAGGTAATTCCCACCTCAGAAACAAAGTCCTCCCCCTTTATTTTACTCAGGCAATAAAGCAACTCAGTCAAGGAAGGCTCAGTGCTTCCTATCCTTTTGCACAAGATGTGCTTGCATGGAAACCTGTCTTCAACCAGTCTAGTCTCACTGAGTTTGTGTTCCATGTGTTCACCACAGTCCCTGAATTTCAGGTTCTTCTCTTCCTTCTCTTCTTCCTTCTCTACTTGATGATCCTCTGTGGCAACACAGTCATCATCTGGGTTGTGTGCCTACACAGCGTTCTCCGAACCCGGATGTATTTCTTCTTGTCCAACCTGCCCTTTGTAGAGATCTGCTACACCACCATTGTGGTGCACTTGATGCTTTCCAACATTTTTGGGGCCCAGAAGCCCATCCCACTGGCTGGATGTGGGGCCCAAATGTTCTTCTTTCTCACACTTGGTGGTGCTGACTGTTTCCTCTTGGCGATCATGGCCTATGACCGCTATGTGGCCATCTGCCACCAACATGACCTGCACGCTGTGTGTGCAGAAGCTGCTCGGCGCCGTGGGTCTGGTCTTCTTCCTCTCCCTGCAGTTCACCGCCTTAATCTTCACCCCGCCCTTCTGCGGCCACCGCCGGGAAATTAACCACTTCCTCTGCAATGTACCTCCCATCCTGTGCCTGTCCTGCACCGACATCCGCGTGCACCAGGCTGTCCTCTACGTCGTGAGCATCCTCGTGCTAACTGTCCCCTTCTTGTGCATCTGCATCTCCTATGTGTTCATCACCTGAGCCATCCCGCACATCCGTTCTGCCGAGGGCCGCCGCTGGGCCTTCTCCACCTGCTCCTCCCACCTTACCGTGGTCCTGCTGCAGTATGGCTGCTGTGCCTTGGTATACTTGCGTCCCCAGTCCAGCTCCTCTGTAGATGAAGACCGCCAGTTTGCCCTTGTTTACACCTTTATCACACCATTACTCAACCCTTTGGTTTACACCCTTAGGAACAAGGATGTCAAAGGTGCCCTGAAAAAAGTGATTAGTACCAAAGGGACATCTGAGTCCTTCTGAAGGCTCTGAGAGACTGAAAGGGGCACCTGGGCATGGGACAACGGTAAAACTCTTCCTTCCAAATGCTAGATTTGCCTTCATTGTATCGGAATTTGGACTTTGATTAATTCTCTGTGCCTGATGCACTTAGTTGCTACAGATCATTCTCATTTTTAAAAAAGGTCTCCCAAAACCTTAAACTCCAAAAAGTGTAGACTGCTATCATTCAATTAACTCCAAATTTATAATTTTACCTTTCCTCTAAAGCAATATAAAAGGAAAAATTTATTTTAAGAAATTGGCTTATGTAACTGTGGGGGTGAAAGCAAAGAGGGGTCAGGTGTGGTGGCTCACACCTGTAATCCCAGCACTTTGGGAGGCCAAGGTGGGTGGATCACTTGAGCCCAGGAGTTTGAGACCAGCCTGGGCAACATGGTGAAACCCCATTTCTCCAAAAATATATAGAAAAAGTAACCGGGCATGGTGGCACATGCCTGTATTCCCAGCTACTTGGGAGGCTAAGGTGGGAGAATCACTCGAGCCTAGGAGGTCGAAGCTGCAGTGAGCCGGGATCACACCACTGCACTCCAGCCTGGGCAACAGAGTGAGACCCTCTCTAAAGTAAATAAATAAAAGCAAAGAGGAGTTGTAGGAGTGGGTCCTATTGTCCTATAAGGCAATTACCTCAGGGGATGCCATTAGTGAAAAAGTAGAGTTAATCTCAGTCAAGGGTGAAGTGGCTGCTTTACTGGCAAAAGACTGACCAGAATTCAGGGGTTCTATACTCCCACCTTCATCAGAATCGTCTCATATGTCCCCATTTCAATTTTCTAGAGCCCATTTCTTCTCAATTCATGCCCTTGCTTTAACAGTACACATCCTGCAAGGATGGGAATTCAATATGCATTGTAAATCACCAATTCACAGCATGAGATTCTGCATTTGGTTATCAGAAACCTCAGTTCTACCACTACAAGAGATATAGGTCACTTTGAGGACAGACATACAAGTTTTTCCACCATTTATGCAGTGCTTGAGCTTAGAATTTGAACTCCTGAACTCATCCTTTCTTTTCCACTTGGTCTAGTGAAATTATGTAATAGAAGCAGCTAGTCCATTTCATTATACTCACTAGTTTGATAAAAGTATGTGAAAGTATTATATGCACATTCACCCAGAACTTTGCCTCTTACAAATATTTGATTGGATGTATCCAATCGTGATGTTTTGCATATCCCTATTGCCACATCACACCATGGACCTTTAGCATTATGGAGGGTAATTTGCTTACCCAAATCTACTGATTTAAATATTAATCTCATCTAAAAGATAATCTCACAGGAGTGTCTAGACTAGCAAAGATAACGCATATAACTAACCATCACAGCCCAGAAGATGACAAAGAATCTGATGTAAGTTAAATCTCAATGGTATAATGTTTCTTCTATACCAAACTCTAAGGAAAGGCTTGTAACAATAGTTAACTATAGAAATAGAAACTCATCAGCTGGGCGTGGTGACTCATGCTTGTAATCCCAGCATTTTGGGAGGTCATGGTAGGATCATGTGAGGTCAGGAGTTCAAGACCAGCCTGGCCAACATGGTGAAACCCATTCTCTATTAAATATACAAAAATTAGCCAGGGCAGTAGTGTGCACCTGTAGTCCCAGCTACTCGGGAGGCTGAGTCAGGAGAATCGCTTGAACCCAGGAGGCACAGGTTGCACTGAGCTGAGATTGTGCCATTGTACTCCAGCCTAGGCAACAGAGCAAGACTACATCTCAAAAAAAAAAAAAAAAAGGGAAATAGAAACTCATCATGTGAAATATTGCTTTGAAACATAAAGCCATCAACTGAGTCTTAAATACAATATATATTTAGTTTCAAGAAATTCTCATTGTGTGTTTTAATTTGTATTGATAAATAGTTGCATATATTTATGGGATACATCGTGGTCTTTTGAGATATGTATACAGTAGTCCCCCCTTATCTAAAGGGGATACGTTTCAAGACCCCCAGTGAATGCACAAAACCATGGATAGAAAGAACCCTATATATGCTGTTTCTTTCATACATATATACCTATGATAAAGTTTAATTTTAAATTAGGCACAATAAAAGGTTAACAACAATAACTAACAGCAAAACGGAAAATTACAACAATATGCTAGCATTGCAACTCTTGCTCTTTGGAGGCCATTATTAAGTGAAATAAGGGTTACTTGAACACAAGCACTGGGATACAGCAACAGTTGATCTTATACATGAGACAACAAGTAACTAACAAGAAGGTAGCACGTACCATGTGGATATGCTGGACAAAGGGATGATTGACATCCTGGATTGGGGAATTTCATCATGCTACTCAGAACAACACACAATTTAAAACTTTTGAGTTATTTCTGGAATTTTCTATTTAATATTTTCCGACCTCAGTTGCCTATGGGTAACCACAACCTCAGATAGCATAACATGAAAAAGGGAAGACTATTGTATACAGTAGAAAGATTAAATCAAGCAATTAACATATCCATCATCTCACCAACTTATTATTTTTTTGTGGTGAGGATGTTTAAAATCTATTCGTTTAGCAATTTTGAAATACATGGTACATTATTATTAACTGTGGTCACCATATAGTACAATAGATCAGTATATCTTATTCTTCAAGTCTAACTGAAACTTTATACCCTTTGATCAAAATCTCCCTTTTCTCCATCCCTCCCCAGCTTCCGGACTCTGGTAACTGCCTTTTTTAGATTGATTCCATATCTTGGCTATTGTGGACAGTGCTGCAATGAACATGGATGTGCAGACATCTCTTCAACATGCTGATTTCATTTCCTTTGTATATATACTAAGAAATGGGATCGTTCTCATTAGTTTTAATCTTTAGAAAAATGTTAAACCCTTAGTCTAATAAGTTATTGAAAGCAGTGTGACATTGTTTAAATGAATAGATACTTGTCCTCCTAAGTATCTTCTAATTCTCCACTCATTTTCTTTAAGGTCCTAAAGAGTCACTGAGTTTTATTGCTGGATAGTAAGAGGGAAGTATTCGATAGAATCAGAAGAACAGAGTTGGTTCTAGTTTTGCTAGACTTTTTGGGCACTTCACACAAATCAAGTAATTTCTCTGGATCTCAGTTTCTTCATAAAGATATCTGACAATAGGATTTTCAAAATCCTCATAATCAAATGTGCATAATCAAATTTAGTAGTGTGCTGTTTCAGACATGCTGACTTTCTTCCAGCTTCAAGTCCTTTACAAGTTCTGTTCCCTTTCCCCTTTGTTTGAACTACTTTTCTCCACAATGTGGTAGCTGTTTTTTTCCTACTTTACAGATTTCGTCACAAATGTCACCTCTTCAGAGAAGATGCTTTTGATGACGTCTTCTTCCAATCATTCTCTATCCTATTATCTTGTGGTATTTTCTCCATGGAGTTTATCACTGTCTGATAATATCTCATTTACTTATTTAACCTGTTGGTTATCTGTTTCACTAGATATAATGTAAGCTTCATGAAAGTGGGAATCTTGCCTGTTTTATTCATCTTTGTATCCCCAAAACTTAGAACAGTGATGGACACATCATATTACACATAAATGTGTTTAATCATCAATCAATCAATGATGGACCAAACTCTAAATGGGTGAACCTTAAGACTGTGTAATCATCACCTAGGGTCATAGTCACATCTCAAAGAGTACATAACAAACATATGTTCCATTGTAAATGTCTAATATACCAAGGAAAGTAAGAAAAAGAGAATTATAATAAGAACAAAGATTTTTTTTTTAATTAGCAGACTTTAATATGGCAAGATAATATCTGGGCAGGTACATGCTCAAAGTCTATGAAATTTTTATGGTATGTTGAGTGAATATGTATACTTTCTTCAAATTCTGGAAAACCATAATAAGGGAGTTATTTTTAAAGTAACAGAGGAAAGTAACAAAAGAAAATTAAATGTTTTCCATTGTTTCTTTATCCAAGTGAAGATATCAGAATCTCCTTTTCTACACATAAAATGTAAATATTGTCTCAGTTTTCCAGGGCAATAAGAATTTGGGACTTGGGCTGAACCTTGCTATGACAGATATAATGGGAATACACTTGAAACAGCAGACTTAGAGGACCATGTTTAGGGAACTTTGTATTTGTTGGAAAATTATTTTGAGAACCAAGAATATTCCTAAAGGGTAATACTGGTCTTTACTTTGACATGTATACTCCAATATTCCATTGACTGGAGATGCTGCACACTTTTAAACAACCAGATCTCATGAGAACTCACTCACTTGCACAAGAACAACACCAAGGAGATGTTGCTAAACAGTTCATGAGAAATCTACCCTCCATCATCAAACCACCTCCCACCAGGCCCCATTTCCAACATTGGGAATTACAAGTTGACATGAGATTTGATGAGACACAGATCCAAACCATATCGCTGACTACAGTAAAATTCTCAAAGTTAATCATTGTGACCCAGATTGCAAAGACCTCCATCATAACATAGATAGAATAGCCTTTAAATGTCTTTTGTTGTAGCCTTCTATAAACTATGTCCTTGAAGAATAATTTTTTTTCACAGTGCTGCCCAACTGTTGGATGCAAAGTTGTTTTCCTTAGAGGCCCCTAGACAAGTAATTTGATTAAGAAATAATCTTTTTCCCCTTTTTTATTTGTACAAATACAACAGGTACAAGTGCAGTTTTGTTACATGGATAGGTTGTGTAGTGGTGAAGTCTGAGCAGTCAGTGTAACCATCATCCAAATAATATTTTATCTATTATGTGGTTTCACATCCCTCACCCCCTTTCCAGCCTCCCATCATTCCAAGTCTCCAGTGTCTGCTATTGAACATTGTAGGTCCACTGTACACATTATTTATCTCCCACTTATAAGTGAGAACATGTGGTATTTGTCTTTCTGGGTCTAATTTGTTTCACTTAACAGCCTCCAGTTCCATGTATGTTCTGCAAAAGACATGACCTCATCCTTTCTTAAGGCTGAATATATATACCACATTTTCTTTATCCATTGACCTGTGGATGGACACGTAGGTTGATTCCAAATCTTTGCTATTGATAATAGTGCTGTGATAAATATATGAGTGCAGGTATCTTTTTCATATAATGATTTATTTTCTTTTGGGTAGATATTCAGTAGTGGGGTTGTTGGATCAAATAGTGGTTCTATTTTTAATTCTTTGAGAAATCTCCATACTGTTTTCCATAGAGGTTGTACTAATTTACATTCCCACCAATAGTATATAAGCATTCTTTTTCTCTGCATCCTTACCAAAATCGACTTTTTAATAATAGCCATTCTGCCTGGTGTAAGATGATATCTCATTGTTTGCATTCTTTATCTGTCATTACTGACTTTCCATTTTGGGTACTGACTTTCCATTAAAGGCTATTTCTATTTGGCTAGTGTGATCCTTTGGTAGTGTCACATTCGCGTTTTTCACAGCTCAGAATTCTTACACTGCTTCCCTCTCATCTGGAAAGACTGACACTTCTAATGTTTGTAATTATTTTCATGCAAATAGGTTTTTTTTGTTTGTTTGTTTCTTTATATTTTTTTTTCTTGACATTCCTCCCCTTCCTAGGGTGGGTGACTATAGAGTATGCTGGATAGGGTCTTAGGCTATGCACTTCTCTAGGCAGGTTTTATATTGGGCTGTGCAATTTGGCCTAAAGACCAGTAGATGGTGCTTATGGGTAAGAGCCAGCTGTGGCCCTATATGATCCTCACCAAGTTAGTGTCTCCTTTGCACAGGTTCGAGGTTAGTCCTACTTGATGATAACCCACCAGGTCTCTCTGGCACTTGCTCGCCAGTCTTCCTGGACCTGAAGTCTTGACCCAGAACCGGCACTGTTACAGTCATCTTTCTGCTGATGAAAGCCATCCTGATGTTAGCTGCCTGCCCTCCTGGATTCCTGCATCTGTCCTGATCACCCTAATGTATTCCTGGCCTGGCTTCTAGACAGGCCAGACTCTGTATAATTAGCTTTTGCTTCAGTTTCCCTCGCTAAACATCAGTTCATGAAAGTAGAGTTCTTACCTTTATCATAGACCACCCAAATGGGTTCTAACACCTGCCTAGCACTTGCCAGTCCTTTGACTGAGAGAGAAGGAGTTGAAATATTGTCCCAAATCTCCTAGTCTGGTTGGAGTTCTGAATAAAGGACTAGTTAGCCAAGACCAAACCACAGGATTAATTATCTCTTGCTAATCCAAGAAAATAGTTGCATCATCTCCATCCATACTGTCCTATTCCAGTCCACCATTAGCTCTCATCTGAACTTGCTAAAAGTATCTCTAATGAGTCTAGATTTTATTCCTGACAATCCATTGACTGGAAGAGAATGAATAATTAGCCAAGACATGTTATTTCTCCAGGTTTCCCCTGCTCACTACCTGTCTCTCCACTTGTGCAGTCTATGCAATAATTGGCATGAAATTGTTAAAAAGGAACTACCAAGCTCCTACTCTTGCCAGACATGGAGTCAGAAAGTAACACCCAGGGTGTGTCAGGGTGGTAATGTTTCTGTCTAATAAGAATGTTACTCTTTCCCTTTAAGGATTTTTATTGCACAGATAGTAAAAGGTCAGAGATTTTATCATCATCATTCTCACCGTCACTAACGTCTTTCCCAGATTCATAAGAACAAGAAAAAATCAGCCCACTTCAGAGTTTATTGAAGGAAACTTCTGCTTCCTCGAAATATTACCGTAAAACCTTGGGATATCATTTTTGTGCCTTCATAAATCAAAGGTCACATTAAGCACATTCTGAAAATTAGAAGTAACATACAGAACAACAAGGGGTATGGAGTAAAGAACTTTCACAAAGCAAGGACAAGAGGAACGAGTTGATCAGAACAGTCGTTTTCTCCCTAGTATCAGTTCTTTAATGAGGTGGCCATGAAATTGTGCCACTCAGCTCTCCAGAGGCAGGAAGCATGATTCATGGATTTGAATTTCGCCAGATGCTAAAACCCAATCCACCACTGTGTCTGTGGCATGGCCACATGTCCCATAGACTGCTTGCAGCCAATGATTATGTTAGGAATACGAAGGCAACCCCATTCCTGGAAGATGTAGGTTAACTGTGACTTAAAAGATTGGATAAGGATACTCCATCAACTCTGTTGAAACTCTTAGAACTATCCTGCAGCCTGAGATTCTACCTGTTCAAGCCTTCCTTTTATATAAGGGTCAGATCTGCATCATTGTCCAACAGCTCTCCCTGCCTTCCCTGGCTCCCTCCCCCTCCTCTCTAATAAAATTTACCCCAATATCTGTTTCACATCTAATCCTGCATTGGCATCTACTTCTCAGAGTATTCAAATCAATGTACTTAATAACAGTAAACTGGTAGCTTGTATCAGACCTTCCAGTATGTCATGTTATGTTGTCTGTTCCTTGTTGTGTTTTTTTTTTATTATTTTTCATTTGTGTGGATACATAGTAGGTGTATATATTTATAGAGTACATGAGATATTTTTATACAGGCATACAATGCAAAATAATCACATCAGGGTAAATGGGGTATCCATTATCTCAAGCATTTATCATATCTTGGTGTTACAAATGTTCCAAATCATATTCTTTTATTTTTAAATGTACAATAATTTTTTGTTGACTGTAATCACCCTATTGTGCTATCAAATGCTAGGTCTTATTCATTCTGTCTAACTACATTTTTGTACCCATTAACTATCCCCACCTCCCCACCTTCCCCCCACCCTGTCTATCTCCATGAGTTCAACTGGTTTGATTTTTAGCTCCCACAAATAAGCAACAACATGTCACTTAACATATTGTCCTCCAGTACCATCCATGTTGTTTCAAATTACAGGATCTCATTTTTTTTTTAATGGCTGAATGATACTCCATTTTGTATATGTACCCCATTTTTTTTCTTTCTTTTTCCTTTTTTTTTTTTTTTGGTGTGTGTGTGCTTTTTATTGTTGTTGTTGAGACAGAGTCTTGCTCTGTCACCCAGGCTGGAGTGCAGTGGTACAATCTCTGCTCACTGCAAATTCCGCCTCCCAGATTCAAGCAATTTTCCTGCCTCTGCCTCCTGAGTAGCTGGAATTACAGGCGTGCGCCACCATGCCCAGCTAATTTTTGTATTTTTAGTAGAGACAGGGTTTCACCGTGTTAGCCGAGCTGATCTTGAATTCCTGACCCCAGGTGATCCACCTGCCTTGGCCTCCCAAAGTGCTGGGATTACAGATGTGAGCCACGGGGCCTGGCCCTATGTACCCCATTTTCTTTATCCATTCTTCTGTTGATGAACACTTCACTTGCTTCCAAATCCTGGCTATTGTGAGCAGCGCTGCAGTGAACATGAGAATGCATATATATACTCTTTAATATACTGATTTCCTTTCTTTTCAATATATACCTAGCAGTGGGATTGCCGGATTGTATGGTAGCTCTAGTTTTATTTTTCTAAGGACTCTCCATACTGTGCCACAGGGTTGAACTAATTTAAATTCCCGCCAACTGTATACAAGGATTCCCCTTTCTCTGCATCCTTACCAGTATTAATTATTGTCTGTCTTTTGGATAAAAGTCAATGTAACTGAGGTGAGATGATATTTCATTGTAGTTTGATTTGCATTTATCTGATAATCAATGATGTTGAACACCTTTTCATATGCCTGTTTACCATTTGTATGTCTTCTTTTGGGGAACATCTATTCAGGTCTTTTGCTCATTTGTTTTCACTTATACATATTCAACTTTTATTTTAGATTTAGGAGTCTATGTGCAGGTTTATTACCTGGGTATATTGTGTGATGCTGACGTTTGGCAGTATGATTGCTCCCATCACCCAAGTACTGAGCATAGTACCCAATAATTTTCCAACTCTTGCCCATCTCCCTCTCCCCTTTAGTAGTCCATAGTGTCTATTGTTGTTATCTTTATGCCCATGAGTACCCCTTGTTTAGCTGCCATTTTTAAATGAGAACACGTGGTATTTGGTATTCTGTGCCTGCATTAATTCCCTTAGGATAATAATCTCCAGCTGCATCCATGTTGTTACAAAGGATATGATTTCATTCTTTTTTATGGTTGCACAGTATTCCATGGTGTAAAAGTACTACATTTTCTTTAACCAATCCACAGATGATGGGCACGTAGGTTGATTTCATGTCTTTGCTATTCTAAGTAGTGCATACTGGTGTGTGTGTTTTTTGGTAAAATGATTTATTTTTTCCTGCATATGTCCAGTTTTGGGATTGCTGAGTCAAATGATAGTTCTTTCTTTTTTCAACTTTTACTTTGGTCATTTTATTTTTATTTATTTTTATTTATTTATTTTATTTCCATAGTTTATTGAGGAATAGGTGGTGTTTGGTTACATGAGTAAATTCTTTAGCAGTGATTTGTGAGATTTTGTTGCACCCATCACTTGAGCAGTATACACTAAACCCAATTTCTACTCTTTTATCCCTCAGCCCCTTCCCACCCTTTCTCCCTGAGTCCCCGAAGTCCACTGTGTCATTCTTATGCCTTTACATCCTCATAGCTTAGCTCCCACTTATGAGTGAGAGCATACGATGTTTGGTTTTCCATTCCTGAGTTACTTCACTTTGAATAATAGTCTCCAGTCTCATCCAGGTCACTGTGAATGCCATTAATTCATTCCTTTTAATGGTTGAGTAGTATTCCATCACATATATATACACACATATATCTCACAGTTTCTTTATCCACTTGTTGATTGATGAGCATTTGGGTTGGTTCCACATTTTTGCGATTGTGAATTGTGCTGCTATAGACATGCGTGTGCAAGTATCTTTTTCGTATAATGACTTTTTTTCCTCTGGGTAGATACCCAGTAGTAGAAATGCTGAATCAAATGGTAGTTCTACTTTTAATTCTTTAAGGAATCTCCACACTGTTTTTCATAGTGGTTGCACTAGCTTACATTCACACCAGCAGTGTAGAAGTGTTCCCTGTTGGCATCTATGCCAACATCTATTTTTTTTATTATGACCATTCTTGCAGGAGTAAGGTGGTATCACATTGTGGTTTTGATTTGCATTTCCCTGATCATTAGTGATGTTGAGCATTTTTTCATATGTTTATTGGCCCTTTGTATATTTTCTTTCGAGAATTGTCTATTCATGTCCTTAGTCCACTTTTTGGTGGGATTTTTTTTTTCTTTGCTAATTTGTTTGAGTTTGTTGTAGATTCTGGATATTAGTCCTTTGTCAGAGGTACAGATTGTGAAGATTTTCTCCCACTCTGTGGGTTGTCTGTTTACTCTTCTGACTGTTCCTTTTGCCAGGCAAAAGCTCTTTAGTTTAATTAGGTCCCAGCTCTTTATTTTGTTTTTGTTGCATTTGCTTTTGGGCTCTCGGTCAAAAAATCCTTGCCTAAGCCAATGTCTAAGAAGGTTTTCCAAAGTTATTTTCTAGAATTTTAATAGTTTCAGGTCTTAGATTTAAGTCCTTAATCCATCTTGAGTTGATTTTTGAATAAGGTGAGAGATGAGGATCCAATTTCATTCTCCTACATGTGGCTTGCCAATTATCCCAGCACCGTTTGTTGAATTGGATGTCCTTTCCCCACTTTATGTTTTTGTTTCTTTTGTCAAAGATCAGTTGACTGTAAGAATTTGGATGTATTTGTCGGTTCTCTATTCTCTTCCATTGTTCTGTGTGCCTATTTTTATGCCAGTATCATGCTGTTTTGGTGACTATGGCCTTGTAGTATAGTTTGAAATAAGGTAATGTGATGCTTCCAGATTTGCTCTTTTTGCTTAGTCTTGCTTTGGTTATGTGGGCTCTTTTTTGGCTCCATATGAATTTTAGAATTTTTTTTTTAATTCTGTGAAGAATAATGGTGGTATGTTAATGGGAATTGCATTGATTTTAGATTGCTTTTGGCAGTATGGTCATTTTCACAATATTGATTCTACCTATCCATGAGCATGGGATGTGTTTCCATTTGTTTGTGTCGTCTATCATTTCCTTCAGCAGTGATTTGTAGTTTTCCTTGTAGAGATCTTTCACCTCCTTGGTTAGGTATATTCTTAAGTATTTTATTTATTTTTTTATGCAGCTGTTGTAAAGGGGGTTGAGTTCTTGATTTGATTCTCCACTTGGTCGCTGTTGGTGTGTAGAAGAGCTACTGATTTGTGTACATTAATTTTGTATCCTGAAACTTTGCTGAATTCTTTCATCAGTTCTAGGAGCTTTCTGGAGGAGTCTTTTGGGTTTTCTAGGTAAAGAATCATATCATAAGCAAACAGCAACTTGACTTCCTCTTTACCAATTTGGATGCCCTTTATTTCTTCCTTTTGTCTGATTGCTCTGGCTGGGACTTCCACTACTATGTTGAAGAGGAGTGGTGAGAGTGGGCATCCTTGTCTTGTTCCAGTTCTCAGAGGGAATGCTTTCAACTTTTCTCCATTCAGTATTATGTTGGTTGTGGGTTTGTCATAGACAGCTTTTATCACATTGAGATATGTCTTGTGTATATGTGCCGATTTTGCTGAGAGTTTTAATCATAAAGGGATGCCGGATTTGTTGATTGCTTTTTCTGCAACTATTGAGATGATCATGTGATTTTTGGCTTTGATTTTATTTATGTGGTGTATCACATTTATTGACTTATATATGTTAAACCATCCCTGAATCCCTGATATGAAACCCACTTGATCATGGTGGATTATCTTTTTGATATATTTTTTTAATTCAATTAGCTCGTATTTTGTTAAGGATTTTAGCATCTATGCTCATCAGGGTTATTGGTCTGTAGTTTTGGTTTTTTGTTTTGTTTTTGTTTTGGTTTTGGTTTTGGTTATGTCCTTTCCTGGTTTTTGTAATAGGGTGATACTGGCTTCATACAATGATTTAGGGAGGGTTCTCTCTTTCTTTATCCTGTGGAATAGTGTCAATATGATTGATACCAATTCTTCTTTGAATGTCTGGTAGAATTCTTCTGTGAATCCATCTGTTCCTGGACTTTGATTTTTGTTGGTAAGTTTTTAATTGCCATTTCAATCTTGCTGCTTGTTATCAGTCTGCTCAGAATATCTAATTCTTCTTCATTTAGGCTAGGAGGGTTGCATCTTTCCAGGAACTTAACCATCTCCTCTACATTTTCTAGTTCATGTGCATAAAGCTGTTCATAATAGTCTTGAATGATCTCTTGTATTTCTGTAGTGTTACTTGTAATATCCCCTGTTTTGTTTCTCTCTTCTTTTCTTCATTAATCTTGCTAGTGGTCTATCAGTTGTATTTATCTTTTAAAAAAAATAGCTTTTTGTTTCATTTGTCTTTTGTAATTTTTTAAATTCAATTTCATTTAGTTCTGCTCTGATTTTTGTTATTTCCTTTCTTCTCCTTGCTTTGGTTTGGTTTGGTTTGTTCTTCTCTAGTTCCTTGAGGTGTGACCCTATATTGTCTGTTTGTGCTCTTTCACACTTTTGATATAGGTGTTTAGGGCTATAAACTTTCCTCTTAGCACTGCCTTTGCTGTACCCCAGAGGTTTTGATAGGTTGTATCACTACTGTCATTCAGCTTGAAAATTTTTTTAATTTCCATCTTGATTTCATTTTTGACCCAGTCATCATTCAGGTATTGGGATGTCTAGTTCTCTAACAAGGCTGGGGAAGTTTTCCTCAATTTTTCCCCCAAATATATTTTCCAAACTTTTAGATTTCTCTTCTTCCTCAGGGACACCGATTATTCTTAGGTTTGTTTGTTTAACATAATCTCAGACTTCTTGGAGGCTTTGTTCATATTTTTATTCTTTCTTCTTTGTCTTTGTTGGATTGAGTTAATGCAAAAACTTTGTCTTTGAAGTCTGAAGTTCTTTCTTCTGCTTGTTCAATGCTATTGCTCAGACTTTCCAGAACATTTTGCATTTCTATAAGTGTGCCCATTGCTTTCTGAAGTTTTGATTTTTTATTTATGCTATTTCACTGAATATTTTTCCCTTCACTTCTTATATCAATTTTTAAAATTTCCTTACATTGTGCTTTGCCTTTCTCTGGTGCCTCCCTGATTATCTTAATAACTAACCTTCTGAATTCTTTTTCAGGTAAATCAGGGATTTCTTCTCGGTTTGGATCCATTGCTAGGGAGCTAGTGTGGTGTTTTGAGGGTGTTAAAGAACCTTGTTTTGTCATATTACCAGAGTTGGTTTTCTGGTTCCTTCTCATTTGGGTAGGTTCTGTCAGAGGGAAGGTCTAACGCTCAAGGCTGTTGTTCAGATTCTTTTGTCCCATGGGGTGTTTCCTTGATGTAGCACTCTCCTCCTTTTCCTAGGGCTGTGGCTTCCTGAGAGCCGAGCTGTAGTGATCGTTATCTCTCTTCTGGATCTAGCCACGCAGCAAATCTACCAGGCTCTGGGCTGGTACTGTGGGTTGTCTTTAGAGTCCTGTGATGTAAACTGTCTGCGGGTCTCTCAACACTTGCTCCAGTGGAGGTGGCAAGGGGGTGAAGTGGACTCTGTGAAGGTTCTTAGTTTTGGTTGATGAGTGCACTATTTTTGTGCCAGTTGGCTTCCTGCCAGGAGGTGGCACTTTCAAGAGAGCATCAGCTATAGTAGTATGGGGGAGGAACAGGCAGTGGGCAGGGCCCTAGAACTCCCTAGAACATTTTTCTTCAGTTACCAGGGTGTGTAGGGAAGAACCATTAGGTGGGGACAGGGTTAGCCATGTCTGAGCTCAGACTCTAGTTGGATGGGTCTTGCTGTGGCTGTGTGGGAGATAGGGGAAAGTTTCCCGGGTCAATGGAGTTGTGTTCCTAGGAGGATTATGGCTGCCTCTACTGTATCATGCAGGTTCTCAGGGAAGATTCTCAGGTTCTACAGCTTCCAATGAGACCAACACAGAAGGCAGATGCTGGGGAAAGCCAGCAGTCACAGACTTCACCCAGCTCCCATGCAACCCAAATGGCCTGTGTCACTCCCACCGTGCCTCTGCCAACAGCACTGGGTCTGTCTCCAGGCAGTGGATGAGCAGGGCTGAGAACTTGCCCCTGGCCGCCCGCCTCCCAGCTGTAAAAGCAAATATGGTTTTCCTTCTTTTCCAGCCTGTGGAGTCTGCACACTGGATTCACGCCCTCCCCAAAGTTCTGGCCAGGAGACTTCTCTATGGGTTCAAATTGTTACAAAGTTCAATTGGAGGTTTATTCCTCCCTATGACATTTTCCCAGTGCCTCTGGCAGACCTCCTCAAAAACCCCTGTGAGGCAAGCCAGAAATGGCTTGCTAGGGGACCCAGCAAGACCACAGGGATTTTCTTGCTGTTTCCTCTACCCCTGTATTTTGCATGGCTCTCTAAATTGACTCAGTTCCCGGTAAGGTCAGAATCTTCTCCCATAATCTAGACCTTCAGGTTCCCCAGTGGGGTGTGTGTTTGGGGACAGATGATCTTCCTTTCCCACTTCCACAGTTTGGGCACTGACAGTATTTGGGTGTGTCTCCCAGGTCCTGCAGGAGCAATCCACTTCCTTCAGAGGATCTGTGGGTTCTCTTGGCTTTCCTAGTGTATTCCTGCAGCCGTTCTGGAGCAAAAGTTCACAATGCGAGACTCCACATGCTGTTCTGTCTGTCTGAGTGGGAGCTGCAATCTAGTCTTGCCTCCCATCTGCCATGATCTCCAAATTATAGTTTGCCCATTTTTCACTCAGACTATTAGATTTTTTGCTATTGTGTTGTTTGAGTTCATTATATATTCTGATGATTAATCCTTTGTCAGAGGGGTGGTTGGCAAATATTTTCTCCCCTTTGTGGGTTCTCCCTTCTGTGGGTTCTCTTTTCACTTTGTAGATTGTTTCCTTTGCTGTGCAGAAGCTTTTTAACTTGATGTTGTCCCATTTGCCCATTTTTGCTTTGGTTGTGTGTGAGAGTATTACTTAAGACATCTTTGCCCAGACCAATGTCCTGGAGAGTTTTTTCAATATTTTCTTATAGTAGTTTTATAGTTTGAGGTCTTATATTTAAGCCTTTAATCCATTTTGATTTATTGTTTGTATATGTGAGAGATAGGGGTTTACTTTCATTCTTCTGCATATTCAGTTTTCCCACCATCATTTGTTGAAGAAACCTGTCCTTTCCCCAATGTATATTCTTGGCACCTTTGTTGCAAATGAGTTCACTGTAGATGTATGTATTGAGTTCTAGGTTCTCTATTCTGTTCCATTGGTCTATGTGTTTTCATGCCAGTACCATGCTGTTTTGTTAACTACAACTCTGTAGTATAATTTGAAGTCAGGTAATGTGATGATTCTAGTTTTGTTCTTTTTGCTTAGATGGCTTTGGCTATTATAGGTGTTTTGTGGTACCATAGAAATTTTAGGATTATTTTGTCTGTTTTTAATTAGGCATAAGATAGCTCTTCAGCAAATTATGTACAGCCCTCACTAAGGTGTGAATTCAGTATCTTCTAGTTAGACCCTTTTTCTCAGTAAAATTATTTCATAAAGAACCTCTTTGATGATCTAGCAAGATGGCCACATACAAACAGCTACAGTCTACAGCTTCCAATGAGACCAACACAGAAGGCAGATGATTTCTGCATTTCCAACAGAGGTACCCAGATCATCTTGTTGGGACTGGTTAGATAGTGGGTGCATCCCACGAAGGGTGAGCAGAAGCAGGGTGTGGTGCAAAGAGCCAGGAAACTCCCTCCCCTAGCCAAGGGAAGCTATGATGGACTTTGTCATGAGGGATGGTGCTATATGCCCAGATACTACACTTTTTCTACAGTTTTTGCAACCCACAGACCAGGAGATTCCCTCAGGCACCTACATCACCAGGGCCCTGGATTTCAAGCACAAAACTGGGCAGCCATTGGAGCAGATACTGAGCTAGCTGAAATAGTTTATTGTTTTGTTTTGTTTCATTATCATACCCCAGTGGTTCCTGGAACACTAGAGATACAGAACCATTCACTACCCCTGGACAGGTGACTGAAGCCAGGTAGCCAAGTGATGTTGCTCAGCGGGTCCCACACCCACAATGTCCAGCAAGCTCAGATCCACTGGCTGGAAATTCTTGCTGCCAGCACAGCAGTCTGAAGTCGACCTGAGATGCTGAAGCTTACTGAATCTTGAGTAGGCAGTTATTCCTGCACAGTGCAAACAAAGCCACCAGGAAGTTCAAACTGGGCAAAGCCCATCACAGCACAGCAAAGCATCTGTTGCCAGACTGCCTCTCTAAATTCCTCCTCTCTGGGCAGGGCATCCCTGAAAGAAAGGCAGCAGCCCCAGTCAGGGGCTTATAGATAAAACTTCCATATCCCTGGGACAGAGCCCTGGGGAAAGGGGCAGCTGTGGTTGTAGCATCAGCAGATTTAAACACTCTTGCCTGCCAGCTCTGAAGAGAGCAGCAGATCTCCGAGCACAGTGCTCAAACTCTGCCAAGGGACGGACTGCCTCCTCAGGTGGGTCCCTGACCCCCATGCCTCGTGACTGAGAGATGACTTCCAGCAGAGGTTGACAGACATCTCATACAGGAGAGCTTCAGCTGGCATCTGGCTGGCACCCCTCTCAGATGAAGCTTCCAGAGGAAGGAGCAGGCAACTATTTTTGCTGTTTTGCAGCCTCCACTCGTGATATCCAGGCAAACAGGGCTTGGAGTGGACCTCCAGAAACTCCAGCAGACCTGCAGAAGAGGGGCCTGACTGTGAGAAAAAACTAACAAACAAAAAGTAATAATATCAACATCAACAAATAGGATGCCCACACAAAAACCCCATCCAAAAGTCATTAGCATCAAAGGTCAAAGGTAGATAAATCAAGGAAGATGAGGAAAAAACAGTGCATAAATGCTGAAAATTCCAAAAACCAGAATGCCTCTTCTCCTCCAAAGGATCACAATTCCTCACCAGCAAGGAAACAAAACTGGACAGAGAATGAGTTTGATGAATTCACAGAAGTAGGCTTTAGAAGGTGGTAATAACAAACTACTCCAAGCTAAAGGAGCATGTTCTAACACAATGCAGCGTAGCTAAGAACCTTGATAAAAGGTTACAGGAACTGCTCACTAGAATAATTAGTTTAAAGAAGAACATAAATGACCTGATGGAGCTGAAAAACACAGCAAGAGAACTTCTTGAAGCATACACAAGTAACAATAGCCAAATCAATCATGCAGAAAAAAGAATATCAGAGATTGAAGATCAACTTAATGAAATAAAGTGTGAAGACAAGATTAGAGAAAAAAGAATAAAAAGGAATGAACAAAGCCTCCAAGAAATATGGGACTATGTGAAAAGACAAAACTTATGATTGATAGGTGTGACTGAAAGTGACAGGGAGAACGGAACGAAGTTGGAAAACACACTTCGGGATATTATCCAGCAGAACTTCCCCAACCTAGCAAGACAGGCAAACGTTCAAATTCAGGAAATACAGAGATCACCACTAAGATAATCCTCAAGAAGAGTAACCCCAAGACACATAATCTTCAGATTCACCAAGGTTGAAATGAAGGAAAAAATGTTAAGGGCAGCCGGAGAGAAAGGTCAGGTTACCCACAAAGGGAAGCCAATCAGACTAACAGCAGGTCTTTCTGCAGAAACCCTACAAGCCAGAAGAGAGTGGGGGCCAATATTCAACATTCTTAAAGAAAAAAAAAAATTCAACCCAGAATTTCATATGCAGCCAAACTAAGCTTCATAAGTGAAGGAAAAATAAAATCCTTTACAGACAAGCAAATGCTGAGGGATTTTGGCACCACTAGGCCTACCTTACAAAGACTTGGAACCAACCCAAATGCCCATCAATGTTAGACTGGATAAAGAAAATGTGGCACATATATACCATGGAATACTATGCAGCCATAAAAAAGAATGAGTTCATGTCCTTTGCAGGGACATAGATGAACCTGGACACCATCATTCTCAGCAAACTAACACAGGAACAGAAAACCAAATATTACATGTTCTCTCTCATAGGTGGAAGTTGAACAATGAGAACACATGGACACAGGGAGGGGAACATCATACACCAGGGCCTGTCGGGGAGTGCAGGGCTAGGAGAGGGATAGCATTAGGAGAAATACCTAATGTAGATGACGGGTTGATGGGTGCAGAAAAACACAATGGCACATGTATGCCTATGTAATAAACCTGCATGTTCTGCACATGTATTCCAGAACTTAAACTATAATAAAAAAGAGACAGAATTGACAAAAAAAGAACCTCTTCAATCATACACATAAAAATGTGTACACAAACACATGTAAGCCCCCACTATATGTGTGTGTATGTATATGTATATATACACACACAGATAATCTACTTGTAAATGAGATATATAGAGATACAGATATCTAAAGAGGAGAAATGAGAGAAATAGCTAAGAATCTCGGCCTTACACATGGTACAAAGATGTGAACAGAGAATTTTATGGAATGCTGACTTAACAAACCTAATTTATGCCTGGGTGTACTACAGAGTTCACTTACAATAACGTAATTGTCTTTTAAATTTGCCCCATACTTTGTGTTAATGTGCCTATGTGCCATGTAGGTATGGAATACATAAATGAACATGCCTATGATTGTCCTAGTAAAGTACTAACTTTATTATCCCTCCTGGATAGTGATTTCTTAGAATAGAGGCAGGGATTTGTGCTATAGAAAAGCTTTACAGAGTGCCAAATTCAAAATAGCAGGGTGAACAAACAAATTCCGGTTCAAACCTGAGTTTTTATAAAGTAGTATCTCTCTAAGGGCTGTCAACTGACTCCCTGCATCAGCATCACTGGCAGCATTTGGAGGAATTGCTAACCCAAGGTCCCATATCCAATACAAACATAATTTATGCCTGGGTGTATTACAGGGTTCACTTACAATAATATAATTGTCTTTTAAATTACAATTCCCCCAATTCCATTTGAAGGAATTGCTACCCCAAGGTTCCCTACCCAATACCACCCACTCAGATCTTCTGCAAACAGCATAAAAATATCCATTTAAAACAAACATTCAGTGATTCTATGTATTATGTAATAATATTGTGTTTCTACATAACAATCCAAAGTTTATATGTCAAACATTTGCAAATCAAATCTTCTTTTTACGTTGACCCACATTAAGATACCAGAGCTTATTTATCTTCATTTTTACTGATCTTTCTGAATCACTGTTAATCATCCTTAGGTTTCAGCTGTTGAGGTCACATCCCCAGTGACCCACCCCTCATGAAGCTTTTCTCTGTGAAGTCCTTGTTTTGTTTTTTGCTTGTCTAAACTAGGACATGAAAGTCCCTGAGATGATGGCATTTACAGGAATTCCACAAGGAGGCTGTCTGCATTGATAATTGTGAACCCCACTCACATTTTTTGAGTTTTCAAATTTCTTTTTTTAAATTTGGTTTCTTAAAATATCAGCTTTCTTGAAGGAAAGTATGCCAGTAGCCTCAACTCCTTTTGCTCAAATTCCCTTTGAGATTAATTAAATACAGTCTGTATATCGAGGTGGAGGGGAGTAGAATTATCGCAACAGCAAATTACTCGTTTCATGAAGTACTTGGTCCATTACTACAGTATTTCCTGATAGTTACTTTGTAAAATATGGAAGATTAGAACAACATTTTTGGGGATTGAATATCTGAGTTTCCTTCATCTACTTCTCCAAGTATTTTCCCCCAGAGAGATGATGATGGGAATGTGGGTGTTTGTGAGATTGAGGACAATGGCTCTGACAACATACTCATGCTCTTACAGATGGCCAGTGGTTGAATCAGGATGCCAACCCAGGCCAAGGCCAACCAAAGCCTTATCACTTTCTATTTTGCTGTGGTCTGCTATTTTACATGCATGTGTGTGTAAATACATGTGATTATTTGTGCATATGTAAGTGTATAGCATGAAAGATGGAGATACTTCTGGACAGATGGACTACTTGATGGAGAAAAACCGAAGAGACTTCCTTGGTGTGATATATTTTATCCCATTTTAATACATACACCCCAAAAAATCTTTGTATGTTGAAATCCTAACCTCTGATACCTGGGAACGTGACTGTATTTGGAGACAATACATTTTAACTTAATTACTTAAAGAAGTAATTAAGTTAAAACAAGGTCATTAGGGTGAACCCTAATCCAATATGACTGGTGTCCTTCTAAGAGGGACAGAGACATGTACAGAAGGAAGACCATGTCAAGACACAGGGAAAAGGCAGCCATTGGCAAACCAAAGAGAAAAATCACAAAAGAAAGCAACTCTGGCAACACCTTGATCTCAGACTTTTAGCCTCCAGAATTGTAAAACAATAAATTTCTGTCACCTAAGCCACCCAGTCTGTGGTACTTTTATGGCAGCTCCAGCAAAGTAATACACATATCTACCAGACAAAAACTTGCTGTACTACTCTCTCACTCTCCAATGCAGCTTAGAGAAGAAAAATATTTTCATCACATAGTATTCAGAGTCATTAAATATGTCATATTCTTCACATATACATGCATTGTAACAGCATTCTCCCTGCTCAGCCACCTGAAAATAACTTTTGAAATCATGCTACACAATTTCCTGTCCCATAATAAATTCTTTTTTTTTTATTTATTATTATTATACTTTAAGTTGTAGGGTACATGTGCATAACGTGCAGGTTTGTGACATATGTATACTTGTGCCATGTTGGTGTGCTGCACCCATCAACTCGTCATTTACATCAGGTATAACTCCCAATGCAATCCCTCCCCCCTCCCCCCTCCCCATGATAGGCCCCGGTGTGTGATGTTCCCTAAATTCTTTAGACTCTTACTTGAAGTCAGGAAGTAGCAGACTAAGATTTTAACATCATTATTGCCATGTAATTCCATGTTTTACTTATAGAGGTACAAGTCTATAGGAGAAATTATTGAAGAAAGTACAAGAAGCCCTACATATTTTCTCAGTCATAAGTCCTCTACGTTACCCCTTCAGTTGTACCTAATTTCATAGCACGAGTTGTAGGACCATTCACTTGTTCCCTTATTCCCCCAAGCAAGAACCCACATAGACAACTTGCTTCTGAAGAAAATTTTTATACATACAGAAGCTAATCTATATTATTCAAAATGGATAGTTAGTAAGGAAGAATTGTTGGTGTTTCGTTAGAACTGATCAAGGAGAAGAATGCTCTCATTCTAAATTAGATTACTATTCTTAATCCATTTAACTGAAGTATCACTACGACAGTAAAGAAAATGTATCAGTGTACCACAGATGGATGAGAAAAAGACTTACAAATTTACAGTCCAGACATCTACAATTATATGCTCACCTACCAACCTCCCCATCTTTATCTTGAGTTGAAAGATTCACTTCCAGGATGGTCTCGATCTCCTGACCTCGTGATCCGGCCACTGCACTCCAGCCTGGGCGACAGAGTGAGACTCCGTCTCAAAAAAAAAAAAAAAAAAAAAAAAAAAGAAAGATTCACTTCCATAGACTTTCAGATGTGAATCTTGAGTTATTTATACAATCATTTACTAAATAGTTTTGAGTATCTTCTATATGTCTGTTCCAATGGTTCTTAACTGGGGGCACTTTTGACTGCCAGGGGCCCATTTGGCAACATCTGGAGATATTTTTGATCAATATAACCAGAATGTGGTTACAATGCATGTATGTGTCATCTCGCGGGTAGAAAACAAGATGTTGTGAACAAATATCCAGCCTAAAAGGCCAGCAGTGCCCAGGCTGGGAAATCCTAGTCTAGCCTTTTGTTACTCGTATTATGTGCATACAAGTTGAGAAAAGATTTGGTCATTGCCCTCACTGTGCTTATACACGAATAGGAGAGATAGAAGTTAATCAAATAGTAAACAAATAAAGTAAAATTGTAATGGTTGCAATGAAGGAGGAGTCAATGACATTCCAAAAGGAAAATTCCAAAAGATGCATTTGACCCTGACATAACCAAGGTCAAAAAATCTTCCCTGAGGAAGTTGTCATAAAACTGGGGCAAAGGATAATTAGAAGCTGATAAAGTAAAAATAACAGAGTCAACAGCCTGTGCAAAGGCCGGGTGGTGAGAGGAAGCATGGTGAAAAGAAGGGACTGAATGAAGGATGGAGTCACTGGAGAAAAGAGTCAGGAGACTAGAAGTTAGCAGAGATTAAACCTTATATTGGTTTTGTAATCCATATTATGGTTCATCCTTATATTATAATATATGCCAGATTTCACTTTCACTGAAAAGCCGTTGAGGTTTTTTAGTACCCCAAAAGCTACTGACATAAAAAAAAATTGTTTAAAGAATATAGAGTCATGTCAGAAAGACTCAGCCAACTTGAAGAGGTTCCCACTAGTCAAAAATGGAGTAACATGATCATGATAACTACAATGGACAGGGAGGAAGTTCTAACTATTTTTAAGTCAGAGCATGTGGAGGGATTTCTGGAATGGCTGGCAAAGTTCTTTTTCCTTGATCTGAGCGGTGATACAAAGGGGTTTGGCTGGTAATATTTCACAAAGCTATACAGTTGTTTTGTGTGGTCTTTCTTCTGTGTTTTGTTTCATTTCACAATAAAAAGCTATAAAAAATTTTTAAAAAGCAACTGAGGGTAATGTGGCTAGATGAAGTTTGATGTAGAGGAAAAAATATACCTCATGATCAGGCAAACTTCATCTCAGCTACTTGCTACATCTATTCTTGGACAACAGGAATAACAATAACTTTGTAGACTTATTACCAGGATTAAATGATATAGTGTTTACATGTGATACCAATAATATCTCTTTCTTAGTGTTGTTGTGCAAATGAAATTACTTAATATGTGCAAAGTGTGTGAAATTTAGTAAGTGCAATATTAGACTTAGCTTTTATGATTATTATTATACCGCTTGGCACATAGCAAATAGTTAACACATTTTGCTTCCTACCCCTCCCATTCCCTCTTTCCTCCATTTATTGGCACCAAACATACCTCAGGAGTCTCTGAACCTCTCAGATATTCCAGCCCTGATTTGCTGTTGGGATCTGACCATCCTCCCCACAGACACACACACACACACACACACACACACACACACACACACACGTACACGCCAAAGAGCTACCTCAGTCACAGTCACTCTAAACCTCTTCAGAATTGCCTGTGAATAAGTGGGCACTTGAATACACATGTTCACACACAAACATGTAAATATATGTTATAAAAGTATAAATATTTTTACACATGACCAACCAACATTTTTTCAAAGGAATTAAACTAGTTTGCTAAGATCCATGGGAATGTCTCTGCTCAAAGAAAATTAACAAAGAAGGATGTCATGGAAAAGGTGAAACATGTGATAAGTGTGAATTGAGGCACAATTAATAACACTGTGCTCTCTTTTACGAATAGCAGAAAGATAAAAATAAAATAAAGTCTCAGTTCTCTGGGGCAATAATAATTTGGGAATTAGGCTGAACCTAGGTACAACAGACGTGGTAGGAATAGACCTGAAACAGAAGGCTCAAATGACCTTGATTAGGGAACTTGGTGTTTTTCAGGAAATTATTTTGGGTACTGAGAGTGTTACTAAGTGGTTGAATACTAGTCTTTACTTTGACAAGCATACTCTAGACCCTCCATGTGACAGGGGATCCTAAGTGAAGAGACAGTTTTAGTTTGGCTTAATTATCTGGTAACAGGAGAGAAGGTCAACAATCACTAAGCTACCTTCTTCTGGGAGATGGAACTTATGAGACAAGACCCTAGATTACAAAGCAATTGACTTGCTCCATGGCTTCTGTTTGGGAAGTTACATAAGGCTCAGTCCCACTGGGCAGCCTCTCCAGGCTCATGACCCTCCCTTCTTGATCTACCAGAGCAGTCAGACATCACTGCTAGGTCCTCTCTTTTACGAATATCTCAGAAGAGGCTGGCTCAGTGTCTCTCTCTCCCTTTCCAAGTTTAAGGTAAGAGAATGTCTTGCCTTCTTCAAGATTTGCAGTGTTCCAGCACCAACTGTCATTGAGCTAGAAAAGTAAAATAGTGGCTTTACAAATAAAGACTCCAATATTTCAGAACTAGTTCAGCCTATAACTTACAGTGTTTTCTCTGAAATTCACTGGGAAGCCCAATTTTTCTGGTTAGAATGATAATAACTAATCTCAGTCAAAGAAATGTTGAGGGATTGAATAAATATAAATTCTATAAGGTTTAAGGGTTAATAAAAACCTTTTATTCATATGGTACCTCATTTAATCTTCTGCTGTAAAGCAGATATTATTATCATACCCTTAAAAGATACAACAAAAGCAGGGAAGAATTAACGTTTATTATGCAACTAAATAGGTTTCATACATTAAACTAAGTGTTCTGTAAATCACAGAACACTTTTTGTGATTTCATCACAACTCCATTATGTAAGTATTATTATTTGCATCTTTTAAACATGAGGAAACAGAAATTAATGTGAGATGATCTTCCAGGGGATTATGCTATTAATAGTACACTGAGAATCTAGCTCAGGTTTGTTGAATGACAAATCCACTAAACCCCTTTTTTGCACAATACTTACTAGACATTTGTAGAGCTGTTCTAGTCTAGAGTATCCAGATTTCCAGAACAAACAAAAATAATGTATCTCAGGTCATTCTTGCCAACTTGAGGAAGGCTATCTGGAGAGGTAAGAAGGAAGGTGGGAGAATGATGTGAAGTTTGACCTGGATACACTGAAATCTGGGGGGAGGTTTCTGGGGATGATGAAGTGTTCTTGCGTCTGTCCTATGCAACATATTTAGTGACAACTTGGAAAGGCAAGTTGATGGATGTGTTGATACAATAATTTTCACTGTCTTGGAACCATGAACTCCACTATTTTATCTGTCTAGATCTATTTAATGTAACCATTCCTGTGATCTGTCACAAGCTGCACAATTTTTTAAAAGATATTTTAAATGAGAACATTTCCAGAGCTTAAATTGTGAGACACATCAAAACCATGTCATATGAGAAATAGCAAAAGGAAATTAGGAAGAAAAGAAAAAACAGGGCTACAGGATAACAGCGCTTTAGCATCTGGTGTTTTGAGTAGAAATGGCCATATTGGGCCAGGTGTGGTGGCTCACGCCTGTAATCCCACCACTTTGGGAGGCTGAGGCAGGTGGATCACCTGAGGTCAGGAGTTGAAGACCAGCCTGGCCAACACGGTGAAAGCCCGTCTCTACTGAAAATACAAAAAAATTAGCTGGGCCTGGTGATGGGCACCTATAATCCCAGCTACTTGGAAGGCTGAAGCAGGAAAATCGCTTGAACTCAGGAGGCAGAGGTTGCAGTGAGCCGAGATTGTGCCATTGAACTGCAGCCTGGGCAACAAGAGTGAAACTCCGTCAAAAAAAGAAAAAGAAAGAAAGAGAAAGAGAGAGAGAGAGAGAGAGAGAGAAAGGAAGGAAGGAAGGAAGGAAGGAAGGAAGGAAGGAAGGAAGGAAGGAAGGAAGGAAGGAAGGAAGGAAGGAAGGAAGGAAGGAAGGAAGGAAGGAAGGAAGGAAGAGAGAGAAAGAAGAGAGAAAAGAGAGAGAGAAAGAAAGGAAGGAAGGAAAGAAAGAAGAGAGAGAAAGAAAAGAGAGAGAGAGAAAGAAAGAGTCATATTGTGTAGAACAAAAGGAACATTTAGAAGGTGCACAGAGGCAGGTCTCAGTTTGTTACAGAAATGACTTTCAGAGAGTCCAGTATTTCCACAGCAGAGCAAGCAAACCAGGAGATAATGGGATTCCCTGGGCTTTGAACATGACCCAATGTCTACACACTGTATTGGAAATTCAAGTATCTAATAGGGGATCAAACTGGCCATTTTCCAGGTCCCTTCTTGCACTTAGAATTTATGACTTATAATAGCTCTGATGTAAATATTTTAAATATTTTATTATAGGTGGAGTATTGAGATTATAAATATTATAGAGAGCAGTATTCAGATAACTATATGACATGATGGATATGCTGATTAGCCTGATTTGATCCTTCCACAATGTGTATATGTATCAAAGCATCACATTGTACAATTATTATTGTCAATTGAAAACAAAATATAACTTTTTGAAAAGATGATATAAGTGTAATAGACTACAATAAAATTCTCAGAAGTTATCATTGTGACACAGATTTCAAAGTGTCTCTCTATAATAATATAGACGGTAGACTAGCCTTAGATGTATGCCTGTTGTAGACTTCCATATGCTATGTTCTTGAATGACAGAATTTTTCCCACAGCACAGCCCAAATCTTAGATATGAAGTTGTTTTATATAAGGGCTCCTAAACAAGTGATTTGATTATGAATAATCTTAAATCTTTCACTGCACTGCAAAGTGAAAGTAGAAAATGAAGAAAATGTATAAATAACATTTTCAAGCTGTATTATCCATTCAACATATAATTATTGAGTGTCTAATATTTGTACAACATTAGGCTTGCTTATATGGGATGATCAAAATGTAAATAAAGCAAAATGGCTGCCCTTGAATTTATAAATAATAATGATGATTATCTTTTATTAGGTTACCATTACTATGGATAGTTCATTGTGATATCTTACATTACTATTGCATTTAAACTTACAGCAATTCTTTTGTCTAAGTATAATAATTATTCCCATTTTTCAAATACAGAAATTGGGGCTCAGAGAAACTATATATTACCTAACATCATGAAGCCAGGAGCTAGAATTATTCAAACCACATCACTTCCCTTCACTGCTGATTTCACATTGATACACTGCCCCTCCTCCACATGATATAGTATAATGTGCAATACGCTAAGTGGCATTAGAACCATTCAAAGTATTATTGAAGTTCAGCTCAGGAAAAGAGACCAACTGAAATAGATACCGCTTGTTAGCTGTTGGAAAAACAGCAGAGAGCCATTTCTGCCCTAGGTGCTCTTATTATTTGTAGCTGCCTACTCATATTTTTCCCCCACGCTTGTGACATTGAGGTGGGTTTGTGTGAATAATTTTTACTGTAAGTGGTGCTTCTGGGTAGAGATTTCTCTTCAAATCTCATATTCAATAACAGGAAATATTAAAATTTGGCACGTTGAAACAAGGTCACACATTACGTCTTTTCCACCTTATTTAATATGAGTTGGTCTGGGAAAAGAAGTGGAATGAATGCCCTTTGCAAATTATGTCTGTTTATTAAAAGGGTTTTGTGGAAATATATGGCTTCTCCCAGATTTCACATTAGCTTTGAGAAATATGAAAAAGAGACAGGCTTAGACTTTCATAATCATGCCCAAATTCACAGGAAGGCGTCTTAGATTTCCAACAGCTTGGGATCACATGTTTTCTCATACCTCCACCCGAGCCAGGAAGAAACATATGATAAAACACCTTGTTTCCTTCAAGCCTCATACTTCTCCTGATCAGATAAGGATAGAAAAACCAATAGTAGAGAGGGCTTTGTTTTCCAAGGTATATCCCTCACACTGTCATACTCAGGCCTCTGTTAGCCCTTTGCTCCATGGGTAATTTTTTTCTTTCTTCATTTCCCATCATATCACTAGTTTTGAGAGTTACATTGACATATCACTTATTCAATACCCCAGGAGACACTGAGTGTAAATATTAGTTGGTGCAAAAGTAATTGCAGTTTTTGCCATCAAAAGTAATGGCAAAACTGCAATTACTTTTGCACCAACCTCATAAATATATGAATGAATAAATGGCTTATCTCCCTACCTTAATGATTTCTAGTCCCAAGAATTCCTTGACACTTTCTTGTGAATTTGCTGAAAGAATTGAATTTTCATTCCACTCCTTCTGAAAATAGCTCCACTTCCTCTGCCATTTTTCTTCAATAGTATCTTACATAGTTTGGCCCAACTCTTGGCAGGTAGAAATTGAGGTGTAGATATTAATGAGGAGAAACTTGGTAAAAGTGGAGAAAAGAAAAAGAACTAGTCTTGATCCTTCCAGTTTCTAACTCCAGTCCTGATTACATTAGATTCATGGCTCAGAGTGTAATTTAATTTATCTTCAGTCTGATTCTTCCCTCTTTACTTGTAACTCTCCACAGAGAAATACTGTTAGCTCAATGACCTGGGAAAATCACTCAGTGTTGATGGAATTTGTGTTCCTGGCCTATCCTTCCTGCCCAGAACTGTGTATTCTGTCCTTCATTGGGGTCAGCCTTGTTTATGGATTGATCATCACTGGGAACATCCTCGTTGTAGTGTCTATTCACACAGAAGCCCGTCTATGCACACCCATGTACTATTTCCTGGGCAGCCTTTCTGGGATTGAAATATGCTACACTGCAGTGGTGGTGCCCCATATCCTGGCCAACACCCTACAGTCAGAGAAGACCATCACCCTCCTGGGCTGTGCCACCCAGATGACTTTCTTCATTGCACTGGGCAGTGCTGATTGCTTCCTCTTGGCTGTCATGGCCTATGACCGCTATGTGGCCATTTGCCACCCCTTACAGTACCCTCTCCTCATGACATTGACTCTTTGTGTCCACTTGGTTGTGGCATCAGTCGTCAGTGGTCTGTTCTTGTCCTTACAACTTACAACTGGTAGCCTTCATCTTCTCTCTGCCATTCTGCCAGACTCGGGACATTGAGCACTTCTTTTGTGATGTGCCACCAGTCATGCATCTTGTTTGTGCTCAGAGTCATATTCATGAGCAGTCAGTGCTGGTGGCAGCCATACTAGCCATTGCTGTGCCTTTCTTCCTCATCACCACCTCCTACACCTTCATAGTGGCTGCTGTGCTCAAGATCCGCTCGGCTGCTGGCCGCCACCGGGCCTTCTCCACCTGCTCTTCCCACCTCACTGTGGTGCTGCTACAGTATGGCTGTTGTGCCTTCATGTACCTGCGCCCCAGCTCCAGCTACCACCCCAAGCAAGATCAGTTCATCTCACTGGTGTACACATTGGGAACCCCACTGCTCAACCCACTCATCTGTGCCCTGAGGAACAGTGAGATGAAAGGGGCCATAGGGAGAGTTCTTACCAGGAACTGCCTTTCCCAGAACAGCTAGGAAAGATGAGGAGACAACCTATCAGGCAAGTAGTTGGTTCTAGCCCACCAAATCTCTATGAAACTGAAATTTCTATTATTTGGTGTTAAAACTCATCTAAAAGATGGTATAAATTATATGGATACTGTTTAAGTGTGCCAAAGATTTTTAAATGTTTCTACAATTTGACTCAGTAATTTCTCTTCTCAAAAATGAGCATAAAGTGATATAAAGTGGCAAGTATAATACTTTGTCCAGTTACCAACTGCGAAGAGATAGCTCACTCAATAGATTTTAACTAAAATATATTTTAAAAAGATTATCTGTAGTGATTATGGGTAAGGAAACCAATAAAATGTGGAATGGAACTAACATGCTAGCATCTCAGCCCTAGACTTAAAAGGTGTGCCATAGAAGAAGGATGCAACATTATCAGAGTCCAGTGACAGCTAGATCTAAGGAGATAAACCACTTGGTAGAAACTGTGGCGTCAGAAATAAAAAGAAACTATGGCCGAACTATGGCCATGCAAGGAAGAGACAGGGAGGTAAATACCCCAGAGTCTCTCTGCTCAAAATCTTCCATTTCTTGCCCTGTCTCCACTGGCCAAGCTCAACTGGCCGCAACTGGGGAGGGGAGACTGGCTGAATCAGTCCACAGAAGTCAGTCTCCTAGGGCACAGGGAAAGGCAGACAAAAACCTTGAGAACTAGTGTCAAACAGAGAACAATCAGAACAAAGGTTGTTTAACGTAGTATCATATATAAAAATGAAAATAGGCTGGGTGTGGTGGCTCATGCCTGTAATCCCAGCATTTTGGGAGGCTGAGGTGGGCAGATCATGAGGTTAAGAGTTTGAGACCAGCCCGGCCAACATGGTGAAACCCCATCTCTACTAAAAATGGAAAAATTAGCCTGGTGTGGTGGCACGTGCCTGTAATTGCAGCTACTCGGGAGGCTGAGGCAGGAGAACCGCTTGAACCTGGGAGGTGGAGGTTGTTGTGAGCTGAGATCGTGTCATTGCACTCCAGCCTGGGTGATAGAGTGAGACTCCCTTGGTCTCAAAAAAAAAAAAGAAAAGAAAAGAAATTAACCTACTTTTCCTATAATAAGGTATTGGTTAAACAATTACTATATAAAAAGATATTATTTAACCTCAAATTTATATTTTCAAATACTAGTTGTTAGTAATAGATAACATTAAGTGCTTCCTGTGTGCCAGAAATATATATTCTATCAATCTTCAAAAAGCTCATTAAGACTATTATCTCTGTTTTTTAGATAAATGGGAGAGTTCTCAGAAAACAGACCCAGACAGTGAAGCCAATACAATAGTTTCTACTTACCCACAGGTTTACTTTCCACAGTTGCAGTTACTCATGGTCAATGCAATATAAAAATATTAAATAGAAAATTCCAGAAATGAACAATTCATAAGTTTTAAATTGTTTCCTGTTCTGAGTAAAGTGATGAAATCCCAAGCCATCCTGCTCTCTCCCACCTGGGAATGAATCGTCCCTCCCTTTGTCCAGCGTATCCACACTGTATACACTACCCATCTGCTACTATATATTGTGTTCAGTACTATCCACAGCTTCAGGCATCTACTGTGGGGGTCGTGTACTGTATCCCCCTTGGACAAACCCAGACAATGTATCATCTTAATCATTATCATTAGGCTCTGTTGCTCCTCCCAAAACTGCAGGGAAGCTGTGTTGCTTGAGGCACCAAGTGAAAGGCAGGGGAACAGAAGGTGGTGTGGTCAGAGATGATGTCAAAAATAACAGAGTCAAGATCATAGGGATTTACAGGTCAAAGTAAGAACTTTGATTTTACTCTAAGTAAGATTCAAAGACACTGAAAGGATTTGAGCAGAGGAATAGCACTATGAGGCTTACATGTTAAATGAACCACTCTGCCTGCAAAGTAGAAAATATAGTATTTTAGAGGAATATTGAATCAGAATCTTTTTACACATCTATTGTAACAATCTAGGCAAGTATAGACAGCCTACCTTTCCTCAGGTTCCATATTGTGCATCCAACCAATCTCAAATTGAAATTTTAAAAAGAGAGATAACATACAAAATGAGAAAATATACTTGCAAGCTTACACAAAAGTTACAACTGAACAAGCAGAACTCAAATATAAAATCGAAGGGAAAGTACTGGAGCCTAGCAGAGAACTCAGGGGAAGAAGCCGGAGCACAGAAAAAGATGGGAACCAGAGGCTGGCAAGAGATAAGCTAGGAACACCAAGGGAGTTAGTATTTCATTGAAAGGGTAGTTGGGAATGTTTTAGCTCCCCTTTCCTCTGCAGCGGACCACCAATATCTAAACTGTCAGAGAACTCTTCTGCCCTCATGAATTGGGGGAAATATTTGCAAATTATGCATCTGATAAAAGACTAATATCCAGAATCAACAAGGAACTGAAACAACTAAACAAGAAAACAAATAACACCATAAAACATAGGCAAAGGACATAAACAGACATTTTTCAAAAAACATATACAAATGGCCAAGAAGCATATGAAAAAAAATGCTCAACATGATTAATCATCAGAGAATGCAATTTAAAACCACAATGAGATACTATCTTCAATTGGCCAGAATAGCTATTATTAAAAAGTCAAAAATAACATGTTGGTGAGGATGCAGAGAAAAGGGGACACTCATACACTGTTGGTGGGAATGTAAATTAGTTCAACCTATATGAAAAGCAGTTTGGAGATTTCTCAAAGAACAAAAAATAGATCTACCATTTGAACTAGCAATTCCACTACTGTGTATATCCTCAAAGGAAAAGAAATCATTATATCAAAAAGACACTTGCACTTGTATGTCTATTGCAGCAGTGTTCACAATAGCAAAGATAGGGACTCAGTATAAGTGTCCATCCATGGGTGACTGGATAAAGAAAATATGGCATACGTATATCATGGAATACTACTCAATCATTAAAAAAATAAAATCATGTCTTTTGCACCAACATGGATGCAACTGGAGGCCATTGTCTTAAGTTGAATTACTCAGAAATAAAAAGTCAAATGCTGCATGTTCTTACTTGTAAGTGGAAGCTAAACGATGTGTACATATGGACATAGTCCATATAGAATGGAATAATAGACATTGGAGACTTAGAAAGGTGGGAGGGTGAGAAGAGAGTAAAGGATGAGAAATTACCTAAATGATCAACCATATATGACAGACCTATAGCTAGTATCATACTGAGTGAAAAAAACTCAAAGCTGTCCCTCTAAGATCTAGAATGAGGATGCCCACTTACACCACTGTTATTCAACATAGTACTAGAAGTCCTAGCTAGAGCACTCAGACAAGAGAATGATATAAAGGGATACAAATTGGAATGTAAGAAGTCAAATTATCTTTGTTTGCAGATGACATAATTTTATGTTTGGATAAAAACCTAAAAACTCCACAAGAAAACCATTAGAACTGATAAACAAATTCATTAAAGTTGCAGGATACAGAATCAACATATAAATATCAGTAACATTTCCATATGTCGACAGTGAACAATCTGAAAAAGAAATTTTAAAAGTAATCCCACTTACAATAGCCACAAATAAAATTAAATACCTAGGTATTAACTTATTGAAATAAGTGAAAGATTTCTATAATAAAAACTATGAAACACTGATAAAAAAAATGGACAAGGACAACAAAAAGTGGAAAAATATTCCATGTTCATGGATTGGAAGAATCAATATTATTAAAATGTTTATACTACCTAACGCAATCGACAGATTCAATGCAATCCCCATGAAAATACCAATAACATTCCCCACAGAAATAGAAAAAAAAAATTTTTTTAATTATATGGAACCACAAAAGACCCAGAATAGCCAAAGCTTTTCTAAGCAAAAAACTGGAGTAATTACATTAGCTGAATTCAAATTATACTATACAGCTATAGTAACCAAAACAGCGTGGTACTGGCATAAAAACAGACACAGAGATCAATGGAACAAAATAGAGAACCCAGAAACAAATCTGCACACCTACAGTGAACTCATTTTCAACAAAGGTGCCAAGAATATACACTGGGGAAAAGACAGACTCTTCAATAAATGGTGTTGGGACAACTAGACAGCCATATGCAGAATGAAACTCTTAACTGTCAACATATTCAAAAATCAAATCAAAATGGATTAAAGACCTCATACTATGAAACTACTGCAAGAAAACATTGGGGAAATTCTTCAGGACATTGGTCTGGGAAAAATTTCTTAAGCAGTACCTCACAAGCAAAGGCACCCAAAGCAAAAATGGATAAATGGGATCACATCAAGTTAAAAAGCTTCTGCATGGCAAATAATACAGTCAACAAAGTGAAGAAACAACCCATAGACTGGAAGAAAATATTTGCGAACTACCCATCTGACAATGGATTAACAACCAGAATATATAAGAAGCTCAAATAACTCTATAGGGAAAAAAATCTAATAATCCAATTTTAAAAATGGGTAAAAGATTTGAATAGACATTTCTCAAAAGAAGACATGCAAATGGCAAACATGCATATGAAAAGATGTTCAAATAATTCATCATCAGAAAAATGCAAATCAAAACAACGAGGTATCATCTCACCCCAGTTAAAATGACTTATATCGAAAAGACAGTCAGTAACAAATGCTGGTGAGGATGTGGAGAAAAGGGAACTCTAGTACACTGTTGGTGGGAAAGTAAATTAGTACAACCACCTATGGAGAACAGTTTGGAGTTTCCTCAAAAACTAAAAATTGAGCTACCACATGGTCCAGAAATCCAGAAATTTTCAACAAACGTGCCGAGAATATACACTGGGGAAAAGACAGACTCTTCAATAAATGGTGTTGGGACAACTAGATAGCCATATGCAGAAGAATGAAACCCTTAATTCAAGAGAAAGAAAATCAATATATCAAAGAGATATCTGCACTCCTATGTTTATTGCAGGAGTGTTTATAATAGCTAAGATTTAGATGCAACCTAAGTGCCCATAAATGGATTAATGGATTAAAAAAATATGGTACATATACACAATAGGGTACTATTCAGCCACAAAAAAAGAATGAGATCCAGTCATTTCCAACCTGTACAGAACTGGAGATCATTATGTTAAGTGAAATAAGTCAGGCACAGGAATACAGACATTGCATGTTCTCACTTATGTGCTGGATCTAGAAACCAAAACAATTGACCTCACAGACGTCGAGAGGAGAAGGATGGTTACCAGAGGCTAGTAAGTATAGTGGGGGGTTGAGGTGGGGAGGTAGAGATCATTAAGGGGTACAACAAAAAGTTAGAAACAATGAATAAGACCTACTGTTTGATAGTACAACAGGGTGTCCATAATCAATAATAACCTCATTGTACATTTTGAATAACTTATAAAGTGTGATTGGATTATTTACAACTCAAAGGATGAATGCTTGAGGAGATGGACACCCTATTCTCCAAGATGGGCTTATTTCACATTGCATGCCTGTTTCAAAATCTCAAGTACCCTATAGATATGTACACCTACCACGTACCCACAAAAAGTAATTTTGGAAGACACATGCTAATACCACACCATTTTATATAAGAGACCTAAGCATCAGCAGATGTTGATATCTTCAGTGTTTAATGGAACTAATCCACCAGGCACACTGAGGGATGACTCTAATTATATTCTGGATGTATTTTGAAGGTAAATCGAGTACAATTTTATACAGACTATATATGGGGCATGAGTAAAACAGCAGAGTCAAGTGTAACTCTAAAACATTTTTTGATCTAAGAAAGTAGAATGAGATGTCACTTACTAAAATGAAAAATCATGTGAGAAAATCAAATATAGTGGAGAAATTTAAGAATTATGTTTTGGGTATGTTGCATTTGAAAAAACTTTTAAGTATTTAGCTCAAGAGTTCAGAAGAAAGGTTATAACTACCAACAAAATTTAGAAATCATTAGCATATAGATGGCATTTTAAATTCCCTCTCTTCATTTTTATCCTCTCAATATTCTTTGCTAGACTCTCATTATTGTTCTGACACCCAAATGTTGATATGCACCAGGGCTCAGTTCTTGATCCTTTTTTTCTTTGTCTTTACTAACACCTTAAAGTAACTTCATTTGGTACCATGGTTTGTAATATATTTAAAATGATTGAAAGGGCCTCATGTAGATTAATTAATCAAAAAATCAACAATGTTATTAGCTATGACCTCTGCCTTAGAATCACTGACCACAGCAGGCTTCATGCTACTGAGCTTGAAACAATGTGTCTTTGCAATTACTGTGGAACATGCTTGATTATGCATTTTGAACTTGCCATTACTAATTCTACTGAATGAAGCTAGAGTTTTATCAAGAGATTTAGAGAAAAGCAAAACACATCTAAATATAGGCTTTTTGTGCGCTTAACTGCCTTTACTTATATATGTACTCAGAACCAAATAATCCCTTCTGGTTAAGTAGTTAAGGTAGTTAAGTAGTAAAGGTAGTAATCACTCTTTGGAATGATCATTGCCATGAACATAAAGGGCAAGCTATACTCACACACATGGATTTTGGATATTTTGGGCCTTTATGGATAAATTCGATGTACTTATTTTGGCTTCAGTAGAGACCATTTTACATGCTATGGCCTCTGCCTGGAAACACCCTTCTCACCATCTGTGTGGCTTGTCATCTCTCAGATTATAGTCTAATATGGTCTCAGAGAGGTCTTCCTTGAACACCCTTACTTAAAGTAGCATTATTTCCTGTCATAGCCATCACATCACTTTCTCATTCTTATTCCCCCAATGCTCTTACCTTATTCCACTTTTTATATTTAGTGATCACCATCTAACACACTGTTAAATATTATTGCTATTATTATTTATTACTTATTGTCTGTCTTCCCCCTGTAAAACTGTAATCACAAGGAGGGCAAAATTTAGTTCTATCTTGTACACTGGTGTATCCCAAGCATTGAGGATAGGAACTTGACTTTTAGTCAAAATTCATTAAATATTTTTCCCATGTTGAATAAAGATTTATTATTGATGATGAACATGAGACAGAAAAACTAAACATGGCTAAAATTTAATGGCAGCAGTGAAGAAAAAGTACATAATTTTAAGTATATGAGGTCTGCATGGAGGCGAAAAGAAAAAGAAACAAAACAATTTAAAAAATCACGGTTAGGCTAGCAGTTGAAGATACAGCTACGATTACCAAAAAGAAAGTTTTAAAAATTAGGAAAGTATCATCAAAAGGAAAACTTGATCAAGAACCAAAAATATGTAGGATACCAATAAATAAAGTCAAAGGTCAAAAATAATTGTGGAAAAATCCTTTATAAATGTTTTACATCTCAAGAAAAAGGTATGGTATAGAGTATTTTAGTTCTAGTGCTCACCATAAATTATTCTCAGAATGAAAAGCAACAGGTCAGCATTTAAATTCCAATACAAAGGTCTAACACCATCAAAGGCCTGAAAAATTATAAGAGGTGAATGCCTTTTCAAATGCACAAGCATTAACATAAAAACACACAGGTTGTGAAAGCTCAAATGAATATGGTGGTGTCAAATAAGTATGACACCACCCAGAGAAACCAACAAACTTCCAGCAATGGACCCAGAAGAACTGAGGATCTATGAAATAGTGTGACAGAGAATTTAAAATAAACCTCTAAATAAAGTTCAGAAAATCACAAGAAAATATGAATATGAAACTAAATAAAATTTGGAAAATAATTTAGAAAATAAGAGAAATTTGATTTAAAATATCAATAAGTTTAAAAATGGAGAATATTTTATGCTTATGGATAGAAAGAATCAACATCATTAAAATGGCCACATTGTCCAAAGCAATCTGTAGTTTCAATGCCATTCCTATTCAACTACCACTGACATTCTTTTCAGAACTAGGAAAACTATTTAAAAACATTCATGTTAAACAAAACAAAACAAAAAGCCTAAATAGGCAAGCAATCCTCAGCAAAAAGAACAAAGCTGGAGGCATCATACAACCAAACTTCAAACTGTACTACAGGGCTGTAATAACCAAAGCAGCATGGTACTCATACAGAAACAGACACATACACCAATGGAACACAATAGAGAACACAGAAATAGGGCTGCACATGTATAACTATCTGATCTTTAGCAAACCTGACAAAAACAAGCATTGGGGAAGTATTTCCTTTTTAATAAATGGTGCTGGGATAACAGGCTAGCCATATGCAGAAGATTGAAACTGGACCTCTTCCTGACACCAAATACAAAATTTAACTCAAGATGTATTAATGAGTTAAATGTAAAACCTAAACTATAAAAATCCTGGAAGACGACCTAAGCAATACCATTCTGGATATAGAAACAGACTAAACAGTGTAAGAGTTCATGACAAAGATGTGAAAAGCAATTGCAACAAAAGTAAAAAAAAAAAAAATGACAAACGGGATCTAATTAAACTGAAGAGCTTCTGCACAGAAATAGAAACTATCAACAGAGTAAACAGACAAACTACAGAATAGGAGAAAATATTCACAAACTATGTGTCCAACAAAAATCTAATATCAAGCATCCATAAGGAAGTTAAATTTACAAGAAAAAAATAACCCCATTAAAAAGTGAGCAAAGGACACAAACAAGCACTTTCCCAAAGAAGACACATGTGAGCAACAATCAAATGAAAAAAGCTCAACATCACTGATCACTAGAGAAATACAAATCAAACTACAATGAGATACCATCTCACACCAGTCACAATGCCTGTTATTAAAAAGTCAAAAGATAACAGATGTTGGTGAGGTCATAGAGAAAAATGAATGCGTATACACTGTTAGTGAAAGTGTAAGTTAGTTCAGCCATAGTGGAAGACAGCATGGTGATTCCTGAAAGACCCAAAGAGAGAAATACGATTTGATCAAGCAATTGTGTTACTGGGTATATACCCAAAGGAGCATAAAACATTCTATAATAAGGACACATGCATGCATCTGTTCATCACAGCACTATTCACAATAGCAAAGATATTGAATCACCTAAATGCCTATCAATGATAGACTGCATAAAGAAAATGTGGTACATATACACCATGGAATACTGTAAAGTCATACAAAACAATGAGATCATGTTCTTTGCAGGAATCTGGATGGAACTGGAGGCCATTATTCTTAGCCAAGTAACACAGGAACAAGAAAACCAAATACCACATGTTCTCACTTATGAGTGGGAGCTAATAATGAGAACACATGGACACACAGAGAAGAACAACACACACTGGGGAATTTGGGAGGGTGAAAGATGAAAGGAGGGAGAGGATCAGGAAAAACAACTAATGGGTACCAGGCTTAACACTTGGGTAATAAAACAATCTGTACAACAAACCTCCATGACACAAATTTACCTATGTAACAAACCTGCACATGTATGTACCCTGAACTTAAAATAAAAATAGATTTTAAAAAGTGGTTTACTTACCAAAATTACAATATTAGAGTGTCCTGAATTTGTCCGTTTTCTTTTACCGACAAGTTTTATACCTTCAGATGTTTACTTGTACATATTAGCAACCATTTCTTTCAGACTATAGAATTCTTTTTAGTATTTCTTATAAGACAGGTCTGGTGTTCATAAATTCCCTCAGCTTTTTTATTTATCTTTATTTTTCTGTCTTGTACACTATCTTTCCTTCAAGTTTGAAGGATAGCTATTCTGGGTCCAGCATTCTTGGTTGGCAGCTTTTTTTTTTTTCCTTCAACAATTTGAATATAGCACCTTACTCTCTCCTGGCTTGCAGGGTTTCTACTGAAAAATCTGTTAAAAGTCTTATTGAGGCTCTGTTAATTGTGTTGATTGTTTCTTTCTTCTTGTTGCTTTGAGTATTGTCTTTGTCATTAATTTTCACTTGGATAATTACTGTCTGGGTAGAATTTGGTGAATTCTGAGCTTCTTGTTACTGGACGCTGTTGTCTTTCTCCAGATTTGGGAAGTTGTCAACCATAATTTTATTAAATGTGCTTTCAAGATCTTTTTCTCTCTCATTTTCTTTGGGAATTTCAGTTATGCAGAGGTTTGTTCACTTGGTGGTATCCCATAATTCTTGTAGACCTCCTTCACTTTTTAAAATTCTTTTTCTTTCTGATCTGCTGATTGGCTAATTTTATTTGTTCTGCCTTGAAGGTCATTAATTTTTTTCTTTGTTTCATCAAGTTTTTCATTTGCTATTGCATTCTTTATTTATAAGATTTCTACTTTCTTAATTTAACTTTTTAGTTCAAGGGTACATGTGCAAGTTTGTTACATAAGTAAATTTGTGTCATGGGGGTTTGCTGTACAGATTATTTCATCACACAGGCATTAAATCTAGTACCCATTAGGTATTTTTCCTGATACTCTCCCTCCTCCCACCCTCCTCTCACCAATAGACCCATATGTGTTCTCCTGTATGTCTTCATCATTTAGCTCCCACTTATAACTAAAAATATGTGGTATTTGGTTTTCTGTTCCTGCATTAGTTTTCTAAGGATAATGGCCTCCAGTTCCACCTGAGTTCCTGCAAAGAACATAATCTCATTCTTTTTTATGGCTGCGTAGTATTCCATGGTGTATATATACCACATTTTCTTTATCACAAAACAAGTCTTAACAAATTTTACAAAATCAAAATCATGTCAAGTGTTTTTTCTAACTGTAATGGAATGCAGCTAAAAATCAATAACAAAAGGAAATCATATAGGAAATCAATAACAGTTGGAAATTATACAAATTCGTGTAAATTAAACATGTTCCTGCACAACAAATGGGTTAATGAAAAAATTAATAATGAAATTGAAAAACTCCTGAGACAAACAAAAATGGAAACACAATGTACTAAAACCTATGGAATACAACAAAAGCATGTAAGATGAAAGTTTATAGTAATGAACACCTACATCAAAAACTAGAAAGACTTTACATAAACAACCTAGTTATGCCTCAAGGAACTGAAAGAGAAAAAACAAAACAAACTCATAATTAGGAGAAAAAAAGAAATAAAGAGCAGAGCAGAAATCGGTGAAATTGAGATTTTAAAAAATATGAAAGATTAACAAAAGAAAAAGTTGTTTTTTTAAAAAGTAAACAAAATCAACAAATTTTTTAGCTAGACTAAAAAAAAGAAAGAAGACTCAAACAAAATCTAAGAAGAAAAAGAAACCATTACAACTGATACCATAGAAACACAAAGATCATTAGACTCTATTATGAACAACTATAACCAACAAATTGTAAAACCTAAAAGAAGAATAAATAAGGTCCTGGGCAAATTCAACCTACCAAGATTTAACCATAAAGAAACAGGAAATCTGAACATGTCAGGAATGTTATAAATAAATAAATAAATAACACATTAATGAGTAACAAGACTGAATCAGTAATAAAAAGTCCCCTGTCAGAGAAAAGCCTATGGCTAGATGGCTTCACTGCTCAATTCTACAGAACACTTAATGAAGAACTAATTACCAATCCTACTCAAACTATTCCAGAAAGTCAAAGAAGAAGGAATGCTTCCAAAATCACTCCATGAGGCCAGCATTGCCCTGACACAAAAACCAGGCAAGGAGACACACACACATACACAAAATATAAAACTACCGGCCAATATCCCTGATGAACATAGTTGTAAAAACCAACAAAATACTAGCGAACTGAATTCAAGAACACACTAAGATCATTTACTATGCTTCTAATCCCCAGCAAACAGTCATCCTAGGTTGGGCTTAATCCCCAGTAAAATTGCCATATTGCCCATGTCTTCATGAAGTTTGAATGTTAAATAAATTATATATTCACTTTTTAAAAAACTAAAAAACACTGATGAAGGAAATTGAAGAGGAAACAAAAAATGGAAACCTATCTCATGCTAATGGATGGGAAGATTAATATTGTCAAATGCCCATACTGCCCAAAATGATTTACAGATTCAGTATAATCCCCATCAAAATACCAATGACATTCTTCACAGAAATAGAAAAATAAATCTTAAATGTGTATGGAGGCAATAAAGGCCCTGAAGAGCCAAAGTAATCCTGAGCAAAAAGAACAATGTTGGTGCCATCACATTACCTGACGTCACAATATACTACAAAACTATAATGTTCAAAACAGGATGAGATTGACATAAAAACAAACACATAGACCAGTGGAGCAGAATAGAAAATCCAGAAATAAATCTATACATTTACATCCAACTTGTTTTTAACAAAGATGTCAAGATCCTACACTGGGGAAAGGATGCCCTTTCAATAAATGGTGCTAAGAAAACTGTATTTCCATATTCAAAATAATGAAACTAGGACTGTATCTCTCATCATTTTCAAAAATTAAATCAAAATGGATTAAATACTTAATGCAAGACCTGAAACTTTGAAACTACTAGAAGAAAACATTGGAGAAATGCTTCACAACATTGTTCTGGGTGAAGATTTTATGGAGACCTCAAAAGCACAGATAAAGCAAAAACAGACGAGATTACATCAAGCTAAAAAGCTTCTGCATGACAAAAAAAGACAATCAACTCAATAGAGTACCAGAATGCAAGAAAACATTTGCAAACTATACATCTGACAAGGGATTAATAACCAGAATATATATAAGCAACTTTAACAACTCAATAGCAAGAAAACATATAATCCAATGTAACAATGGCCAAATGATCTGAATAGACATTTCTCAGAAAAAAATATACTAATGGCCAACAAGTATATGCAAAAATGCTGAACAGCACTAATCATAGGGGAAATGCAAATCAAAACCGCAATGAGATATTATCTCACCCCAATTAAAATGGCTGTTATCAAAAAGAAAATATAACAGATGCTGGCAAGGATGGGGGAAAGGGGAACGCTAGTAAACCTTTGGTAGAAATGTAGATTAGTACAGCCAAAGTGGAAGTTCCTCAAAAAAGTAAAAATAGAACTACCATATAATCCAGAAATCCCACTGCTGGGTGCACACCAAAAAAAAAAAAAAAAAAAAAAGTATATCAAAGACATATCTGCATTCCCATGTTTATTGCAGCACTATTCACGATAGCCAAGATATGGATTCAACTTAAGTGTTCATTAACGTATAAATATGTAAAGAAAATGTGACACATATACACAATGGGGTACTGTTCAACTATGAGAAGAGGAATGAAATCGTGTCATTTGCAGCAATATGGGTGGAACTATGGAGGTTATTGTGTTAAGTGAAATAAGCCAGGCACACACACACAAAAATCCTACGTTCTCACTTATTTGTAGAACTAAAAAAGCCGATCTCATGAAGATAGAGAGTAGAATGATGATTACCAGAAACGAGGAAGAATATGAGGGAGGGGGCAATGAAAAGAGGTTCATTAACAGGTACAAAAATACAGCTAGTGAGAAGGAATAAGTCATGGGGTTTGAAAGCACAGTAGAATTACTATAGTTAACAAGTATTTATATTTCAAAATAGCTAAAAGAGAAGATTTGAAATATTTCCCAGCACTAAGAAATGATAAACACTTGAGGCAATGAATATCGTAATTACCCTGACTTGATCATTACACATTGTGTACATGCATCAAAATATCACATGTACTCTCTGAATATATATAATTATATACCAATTTAAAACTGGAATAAAATGCATAGTTCATAGAATATTAGAGATAGAAAGACCCATGGAGTCCATGTAATACCAAATTTCATATCACAAATGAAAAAGCCCATAAAAGAGCTTTCCTACTTGCCTGAGGTCAACAGTTACTAATGGCAGAGCCATGACTAGACCCTAGACCTCCAGATGCCTACCCTGCTGTTAAGTTAGTTCATTACACATTTCATGAGCTCAAGTTGCAATGAATGTCAGCCTTCAACAACTCACTGGTAAAATTTTTCTCGAATGCAACATCAGTAAGTCTCTGTTGGATACGGGAAAGGAATGAGAATACTCACTTGAAATCCCTAGACAACAATTTTCTACAGTGACCACAGAAAAGAGCTGCCTGGAAACCTTGCCTTAGTTGACTGAAATTTTTTCAAACATTTTCTCTAGTTGGGTTCAGTTTAAGAGGAACCCCTGGGGAAATTCTACCTCTTTGGAGATCCATTAACTTTAAAGAGATTTCATAAAGGATACTAAATAATCTGACTAAATTCGGCAAGACTGGACTCTGAGTAAATCTATCAGAATCCATTTTCTATCATTGAGAAGATACAGGACTTCTCACTCAGGACTCAAAGTGTGATTATTCCATAGTATCACTCTTCCAAAGGAGGTCCCTCTCACCCTACTCCATCCTTAACCCAAATTTCTAAGATGTGATTCTTCTTCTGAATATCAGCATACAAAGGAAACTTCCCCATTGTCATCTAAATACTATGAGGGTATCATATACTGTCTGCTTGTCATTTCCAGGAAATGCTGCACAACATGAAACTCATGGACCCTCACTCCATCATTCCCTGTAAGAAGATAGAATCTCTCCAGGAGAGCTCCTCTCATCATCTATTGCAGGAATTCTTAGCATCTCAGCAAAATGTTAACCAGCTCATAAGTGAATTTGCTTAGGTGGCTGATGGAATGAAGCAAATTTCAAAGTGGTAAGGAAACGCCTTAAAATACCTTTTTATTAGTATGATTTTGACTTTTTTTCTAAAAATAATAAAAACAAATTTTATAATGCTTTGTAACTGGTTGATACACATCAATATTGAATTTTTGTGATGAATTATCAGAGTAAGGGTTACTATCCACTTTTAAAGATACAGGAAAGGGAACTCTGAGAAATGGTTGAATTTCCCAGCATCGCATGCCTAATAAATGTAAAGCAAGGATGGAATTCAAGTCTTTTCCTTTTCTATCAGTGTTCTTTCTGTGGGACAATCCTAAAGAACACGGCATGGAACTCTTTTTTTTCAAGCAACATCATTAAATCATAAACAGCTTCCTGGTGTTATGTGAAAAAAAATGTATTCTATGGTGAAATGGAGCTGGGAATTTCTTCAGGTAAAAGTAGGCTGGTTGCTTTCCATCAGGACTTCACAAAACGTTGTGCTAATTGCATTGCTAATATCTGAGAAAAAGTGTGAATGTTTTCAGATTTGACACAGAAACTTTTATTTCTGGGGCATCATGAAAAATTTACATTCTAAGGAACACAATTTACAAATGAGCTCCTCAGAGAATGTTTAAATTCTCTTATGCATTGTGTTCTCTTACAAAGCTGAAATTGGTAATCATGCCTCATAATTCTCTTAAATCCTTCCACATAGCTGAGCCCAAGACTTGAGTTCCTAACAGATACTCAATATTTGCCTGCTTGGTTAATTTATTAATAAGGTACTGTGGCCATAGAGTCAAGATGAGGAGAGGGTTTTCTGGAAGTTCATAGAAGAAGCACCTGTCACTGAGATGGCGAAAGATGAAGATCAGGGAAAGGTGGCACTTGAACTGAGCTCCGAAGGAAGAGTAGAAACATGGAAGAGAACAAGGTCCAAGGTGAAGGGGGTAGATGATGCAGAGTCCTCGAGCAAGAGAGATCATGGCAAGAAACTGAAAATTGGTTAATAAACATAGGGCTGTGAGTGCAATAAGGAGAATGATAAAAGAATACCTACTAGAAATCGGGCAGTGCACTTAATGAGCTTTACTGTTAATCCTCACAATAACACTGTAGGGTAACTATATTATACTCTCTGTCAGTATAAACCTGAGATTCATGGAGATTCATAATTTTGTCCATAGTTCTAAAACTGGTAAATGACAAATCCAGGACTCACATTCTTGTTGAGAGATCAAATGTCTCCTAAATGTGTGATTAACTAGGAATGGCCCAGCGGTGAGTGCCGTTAGAGAAAATAACCTGGGTAAGAAAAATATTGAGGAGTTATTAAATTATTCTACAAATGGCATTGTCTCCCTTACTTGTGTGCATAGCACTAGACTAAGCTTGGGCATGTGTTTCCGCTACGCAGTCAGAATCATACTAATGTGCCCTTTCTGCATAGCTGTCTGCATGCTTTTAACTAAGTTCGATGTAGATGAAAAGGATATATTGAAGGCACATCTATGTGCTCTTCTCTCTGCTAACTAATGCAATAGAATCTGAAATCTGGCCTCAGGTATGCCTATACATAGCCACATGCTTCTGGACAAGGCTTAATCTTGGTGAGCCTGAGTTTTTGCATGAAAGACCTAAGGGGATAGAATTAAGTGTGACTTGAGTTCCCTTAAAGATGTACAGTTTCTATTTTATATATTTTTTCTAATTGAGCATGCATTTAACACATTTGACTGGGCTTTTCGGTGGTTCCATGGCTCACTGACATTTTCAAAAGTGCTTCATTTTTATATGTAAATATTTATGTATTAGTAGCACACATAGATTACAAATTACAATACTGCCCATCAGTCACTGAGAGATAACTGCTACCTACATGAGTTTCTCAATATTATCAAACATATTGGTTCAACGAGTATATCAATCGCTTAACTGCTGTGCTTCCCACCGCCTGTTTATCAACTGAATCCATCCCACCTAGGTTCTTCTTTGTTGCATGTAGTAAACAAAAATATAAAGACTGGACTGAGAAAGGTCCCAATTTGTGTGGAGCTAAAGCAATTAAATAGCCTATCTGGGTTATAGAAGGAGCCACTGAATATTGGCTTTGAAAGAAAGTTTAAAAGATATGAGATTTAACTTCAAATGAGTTCAAATATGATGAGGATACAGTGGTAAACAAGACAGATATCCTTGACTTTATGGAGCCCAAATATAACCCTGATTGAAATTTTTATCAAACAGGCATTGGCAGGAGTTCATTGTTTTAAGCATAAGCTGCCAGGGAAGCAATAAGGGCACCCAGAAATCAGTGAATTCTGTGAATGGTGAGGATGGCAAGGTTGAAAAGTTCTCTGATGACTTTGGGGAGGGTAACAGAATAATGAGAATAATAAATAGTGCTTATATATTTGCATGGACTTTTAGGTGATAAAATTTTGAATGCCTCATGTCATACGATAAGGTGATGCAGATCCAGAAGACAAATATATTTGCACAGAGTTCTTTTATGATTTTTTAATTTGACAAATGCAAAATAGTATACAGATTCCTCAAAATATTAAAATAGAACTACCATATGATCCAGCAATTCCACTACTGGGTATATATCCAAAGGAAATGAAATCAGAATTCCAAAAGATATCTGTACTCCTGTGTTCACTGCGGCATTATTCACAGTATCCAAGAAATGGAATTAACCCCTGGGTCCATCAACAGATGAATAGATAAAGAAAATGTAGTATATATGCACAGAGATCCGAAATGAAATAAAGAATGGGTCCAGGAAATATTTCTATTAAGAACTTTCAGGTGCCACCAACCCCTCACCCATTCGCCAGATAAAAATGTTGAAATAAATAAAAATGTCATATATTCCATTCATGCCAATGGACAGGTTACTTCAAGACGAATGGCCAAGAGAGTTGAAATTGCATGACAGAATCAATTAATTCTAGTTAAATACTTCAATAAGATGGAAATGTATACAAAGATTGTATCACACATCTGGAATGATTAACCTAAAAATAATGATAATACTTATTATTACATCTCATGAAAAGCTGGAAGGAAATGTGTGTTTCTACCACATAATAACATTAGCTTCTCACCAATTTCTATTTTGATCAAACTCCAGACTGCAGAATATAACTACCCAGTTACTTCACTGTATTTCATCTCACTGCATATCAAATGTCCTGCTATTAAGAAAAAAAGCAAATGTGTCATCCAAGTGTGAATATATGTCACAACTGATAATATTCAAGAAAATATATACAGCCTTTGAAAATAATTCCCAAAGGAGCTCCAGAAATGGTTTGAAGGTAAAATCATTAAAGTCCAAAGCCTTTGAAAGTGACCACTGGAAAGGAAAACACTAATTTGTAAGTATAAATTCTTATGTGTTTGGTTTTTAATAGATTATAGCCTCACATTGAACATGTGTGCTGATTTTTCCTTGCAATCACTCCACTGTGATATTTTAGTAGACATTGAGCTCTACCAATGCTACATGTTTTGCTTTATCAATGGCTTATGTTTTGCACCAAATATTGGCTGCTCCCATTTCGGTACAATATTGATCATTTGATGTTCATGTTTTAGTAAGATAGAATCATTTTTAAATGCCTTTCTGGATTAAAAATTATATTATTTGGTTTCGGGTTTTTTTTTGTTGTTGTTTGGTTTGGTTGTTTTTTAGGCTGAGTGCAGTGGTACGATCTTGGCTCACTGCAACCTCAGCCTCCCGGGTTCAAGCGATTCCCCTGCCTCAGCTTCGCAAGTAGCTAGGACTACAGGCACCACCATGCCCAGCTAATTTTTTGTATTTTAGTAGAGATGGGGTTTCACCATGTTGACCAGGCTGGTCTCCATCTCCTGACCTCCTGATCTGCCCACCTCAGCCTCCCAACGTGCTGGGATTACAGGCGTGAGCCACCACGCCGGCCTCTTATTTAGTTTTGACAATATATAATTACAACTTTTCTACTGAAATCTCACTTCCATTTTGTTCTTCTTTCTTTTCTGTCTTACTCTTCTTCTTATTTAAGCTCTAGCAGAGCAACTGTGAGATCTAGGAGGAGCCTCACTCTCCACTCTGGAAAAGATAAGAACTGAAGAGTAAATAAATACCCAAGAGAAACACATCACTACAAGAAAAGAGGCAGAAGTGCAGGTACATTCATTGAAACTATGTCTCAGAAATATTACATATTTGAAACATTTAATCTTCATAAATTTTTTTATAAGGATTGATATTCATATCCTCAATTATACATTAGGGAACCAAGGCTCATCAAATAATGTGGTCAATGCAAAAATTAAATTAGTAAGTGAAGAAACTGGGTTTCACACCCATATCTAACTACAAAATCCATATGACTGACACTACCATCCTTCCTTCCCGACACTAGTTCAGATACCAAAGGATAAAAGTAGAGTTTTAATTTATTATAGGATTGCAAAATTGTGTATGTTCATTATAAAATTTGTGAAAACAGAAAGCCATAAGCAAAAAGATCCACTATCCCACCCACCTAGCAATACCCATTGTTAATATTTTGAAGTACGTTCTATTTTTTATGAATAATTATGTTTTTAATTAAACCATGATATAATGCTGTTTTATAATCTGCTTTTTTCCCAATCTGCTTTATTTTTCCGCAATGTCATTTTTAAACAATTACACACTGTTCCACAAAATTAATAGACTATAATTAATTTAAGCATTCTCCCATTATTGATATTTAGGTTGATATGATTTTTTACCATTGTAATGAAAATGGTGACAAACATTCTTGTCAATAGTTTTATGCTCATGTTTGTTTAGTTTTTAAGAATAAATTTGTAAAAGCAATATTGCTGAATCAAAGTGTATGCATTTTTTCAAGTTTTCACTGTGTTACCGAATTGTATTTCACAAATTTTTATAGCAGTTTATACTTTCACCAGCATATTTGGGAATACATCTCCCCTTGCAACTTTAACAACACAAGGAATTATCATTTTTCCATTGCTATTATTTGATAAACAGAAAACAGTATTCCATTTTGTTTAATTTTATATTTATTTGAATACTAACAAAACTTAATTTGTATATTTGTTTGCTTTTGCATGTTTCTTTTTTGAATTTCCATTATTTGTTTTTCGGATAGGTTTTTTTATCTGAATTGTCACTTGCTATTCAATTTGCTTATTATGTTTTTGCCTACAAAACTTTAACATTTTTATTCTGTTGAAATATCAACATCTTTTTTGGACTCTGCCCTTTCCTCATTTGGTTATAAATGTTTATCTACCCTGAAATCTGAAAAAAGTTCATCTGCACTCTCTTCTAGTTTTCTTTTACTTTTTAAAATATTTGAAACCCAAGCCCATTAGAAATAAATTTTGAAACTTTTTTTTTTTTTTTTTTTTGAGACAAAGTCTTGCTCTGTTGCCAGGCTGGAGTGCAGTGGCTAGATCTCGGCTCACTGCAACTTCCGCCTCCCAGGTTCAAGTGATTCTCCTGCCTCAGTCTCCCAAGTAGCTGGGATTACAGGTGTGTGCCACCACACCCAGCTAATTTTTGTATTTTTAGTAAAGACAGGGTTTCACAATGTTGGTCTGGATGGTCTTGATCACTTGACCTTGTGATCTGCCCGCCTCAGCCTCCCAAAGTGCTGGGATTACAGGCAAGAGCCACCGCGTCCGGCAAAACATTTAATTTTCATAAATTTTCTGTGAGGATCCATAATGTCTATGCATTAGGGAGTTAACTTCCAAAATGATTCCCTCATTGTCCTAATGCCATATTAGGAAACTGATCCTTTCTAATTGATTTGAAATAGTAAAAATATTTAATATACTTCCCATTGAATGAGTACTCTGTCCTGGGACTGTTCTAAGTACTTTCACAGAATAATTTGTTCAAGTCTCACAACAACCTGAGAAGGTAGATAAGTGTATTTTCAGGTCTATTTTACAGATAATGAAACTTATGCACATAGTAGATAGCGACAATATATAATAATAAAGTGATGAAGGCAAGAGACCCTGGAGCCAGTCTGCTTATGTTTAAATTCCCATTCCAACACCTACTATCTGTGTGATCTTGGGCAAGGTAGTTAACCTCTCTGTGCATCAACTTCTTCATCTGTAAAATAGTTATAAAAGCCCTTTTATAGAGGGCCATTATGAAATGAGTTAACAAATGTAAAGTGCACAGAATGATGCCTGACACAGGAAGTGCAATAGAACAGCTAGCCATTATTAGTGAGTTTTCCTATTCAATTATTCAGGATCTCTAGTGCTCTACAAGTACCACTTTGATTTATGATATGATAATATATAACATATTTTATAATTTAATTCTTGGTTACACATCTTAATGTCATGTGATACAAGTTTCACTCTGTTGTTTCACTCTTTTCAACTTTTTTTTTTTTTTTTTTTTTTTTTTTGAGATGGAGTCTCGCTGTGTCGCCCAGGCTGGAGTGCAGTGGCCGGATCTCAGCTCACTGCAAGCTCTGCCTCCCTGGTTTTTATGCCATTCTCCTGCCTCAGCCTCCCGAGTAGCCGGGACTACAGGCGCCCGCCACCTCGCCCGGCTAGTTTTTTGTATTTTTTAGTAGAGACGGGGTTTCACCGTGTTAGCCAGGATGGTCTCGAACTCCTGACCTCGTGATCCGCCCGTCTCGGCCTCCCAAAGTGCTGGGATTACAGGCTTGAGCCACCGCGCCCGGCCTTTTTTTGTATTTTTACTTTTTGCTTTTCTAGGGATTTTGATAGGATTTGCATGGAATCCATACATTATTTCAGAGTCAATTAATGTCAAAATATTGAGTTTTTCCACCCAGGCAGGTATGTGCAAAGTTTAGTAGTTTTCTTCAAATCATCCTACTTGTTATTTATTGTTTCATCACTGGTGTGTTATTTGCCATTTATTCATTCATTAATTTTGGTTGTTTTGGGAGAGGACATTTTCTAACAGTACCATTGGTTTTAAAAAACAAAGGAAGAATACCCTGTGATTCAAATCCTAAATGACATAATTACCTTAATGATTTTACTTTGACTTAAATCATACAAATGGACATTTATGCATCAACCTTTTGATATAGAGTCAAGAGCCTTACACTGAGTTTGTATTACCTGAAGTCAAAAGCTTTCTTGTCTGGATCATGTATGAATTCCAGTTTGAGCTTTTTTAACACAAAGTGAGAATTAGACTCATATCAAATATGAATGTAAAATTATTCAAAATGTTATTACTTTCCCTCCTACCCTATTGTAATGGTCTGGCTCACACCTTATTCCACAGCAACTATTAGCAACTTGTAATTATCAAATATTTCTCAAGCATTTAATTAATTTTCATTAAATATATTCACAATAACACTTTATTTGATTTTGTAATATTTAATAAAAGTACAAAAATAAATCCACATGATAGAAGCAGGGTGTGCAAAATTCAACCAATTTATGTACATGCAAGTCAATTTTGGGGTGTAGGAATGTTTATATATTGTGGAGAGCAAGCTCAGATCTCCTGTGTTCAGAGTGTCAGGTTTAGCATACAGTATGTTGTACAGAGAAAATGAGGAGTATTGACTCATCAGATACATCAGTTAAGTGAATATTAGTTAAAAGACTCTCTATTATATTTCATTTGGAACTAAACACCATGAAGACTATTTTGTTGGTCATAACTTCTTCAATTTATTCTGTTGTGTTTTCAGTTAGACAATCAAATCTGCATCTTTTTAAATTTTATTGCATTGGTTAAGTTCTAAAACATAGTGCTAAACAAAAGTGATGCTAGCCTTTCTATGTCACTATATTTATACGTGATTGAATTTTTTTCATTTGTGAATATGAGACTGTCTCTAGTAGAACGTAAACCCCATTTAGATTTATTTGCATAAATATTTGCTTTTCTCGGTTTACTTTAACCTATTTTATCTTGTAAGCTTGCTCACATTTTTCTTTGTTTCTTTTGTTCTCTATACTATATTTACTTTTTTAAAATCTTCTGATCATTTGGAGTGGATATGCTGTTTTTTATTCTATTGATGATTATTATTCAGAAATATGTTTGAAATGTGTGTTTGGATATATATGGCTGTGACTAATTTCTCTAGTCACATCTAAATAAAATATTTATTGAGTCTTTTTGCACATAGGTTTAAGAAATTAGCATATTTTCCTCTCTCCCATCCCTCCCTATCAGTTTTTCTATCATATAAATTGTGGTTTTAAATATAAATAATTATTTTAGTTTTTGCATTTTATATTATGCACATCTTAAAAAAGTATTCTTAGCAATTCTTTTTTGCTTTTAACAATATTTTCACTATTTAATATTAAATACATATTTTATTATTTGCTTTTCCAAAGCATATTATTTTACATTACAATTTTCTCAGCCTTAAAGTATATGTTCTGATTAATCTGATTAATCATGCAGCAACTCATAATCTTTCTTGAGGGATTTTTAAAATTATATTTAGAATGAAATAATTCCTAAGCCCTTCCAAACCTGAGAAAGTCTTTCTGTTGCTTTTGAACATAAATCATTAAGGCTTTGGTGTAGAATTATTTCACCCCAATTTGTTTTTCTTAAAATTCTGTAGATATTTTGTATGGTCTCTTAAATGTTTGTATTAAAAATGAAGTTGTAATCTAACCTGCAAGTGCTTAATTCACAGGTATTTTTAACTTCCCAGATGCTTGCAAAGCTCTTTCTTATTCTTTTGATTATGTTAATGCATAATTCAATTGTGCTATTGCATTTTTAGTTTCCTCATTGTCTTTTCTTATCTCAGGAAGCTCCACTTTAATTTTAACCTAACTCTGTTCACTTCCTTTTCATTTGAATCTATGAGTCCAAAAGTTTAGCTTCCTGTTGGAAATTTAGATAAAATGTTCAAAAGAGAGGAAATATATGAAGAGTGCGCATCAGAAAAGATTGTAACAAAGGGTGTTTTCCTACTTGTATGCGGAGTCAAAATAACGGAACGTAAAGTGAATAACTTATAGTACAGCCATAAAGCAATGGGAAGAACAAAAGATTGCTTCAGAACAACAAGAATAACCTTTGCAGACATAATGTTGAAGCCAGTTACAACAAAGTACATGCTTTATTATTTAATATATAAGTTGAAACATAGTTACATCAATCTGTAATGATTAAAGTCAAAAAGTGGTTACTTTTGTGAGGCACAAAGACTGAGAAGAGACATGAAGGATGTTTGTAGGTCACTGGAATTGTTGTATTTCTTAATCTTTATAGTGGCCGTACTGGTATATTTATGATGTTAAAAATAAACAGACAAATCAAGCTTCACAGTTAGGATTTGTGAATTCCTCCACATGTATGTTATATTTCAATGAGTGTGGTTACTGAAAAAAGTAAACAACAAATTTATCTAATTTTAAAATATGTGCAACCATACAAATCTTTGCTGTAATTAGATACAAGCAAAATAATTAAGTCTTGTCAATTGGATTGAAAATATCTAGGCGGGGGGAGATATTTCACAAGGAACGTCTACATGTGTCTACATGTCTTGCCCCCAGGAACTTCTGCAGATGACTGTCTATCCCATTCATGAAGATTTCCAAGGTAAAGTATACCAAACCCTCTATCATGAATTCATTCCCATGCACTGTGATTGGAAACTAGCTACTAAATAGATAATTCCAAATAAAATTGTACACTCCTGCTTTTACTCAAGCAATAAAGCAACTCAGCCAAGAACAGCTCAGTGCATCCTATCCTTTTGCACAAGACATGCTTGTGGGGAAACTTGTCTTCAACCAGTCTGACCGCACTGAGTTTGTGTTCCGTGTGTTCACTACAGCCACTGAATTCCAGGTTCTTCTCTTCCTTCTCTTCCTCCTCCTCTACTTGATGATCCTCTGTGGCAACACAGCCATCATCTGGGTGGTGTGCACACGCAGCACCCTCCGCACCCCGATGTATTTCTTCCTGTCCAACCTATCTTTCCTGGAAATCTGCTACACCACCGCGGTAGTACCCTTGATGCTTTCCAACATTTTTGGGGCCCAGAAGACCATTTCGTTGGCTGGATGTGGGGCCCAAATGTTCTTCTTTGTCACCCTCGGCAGCACGGACTGTTTTCTCTTGGCGATCATGGCCTATGACCGCTATGTGGCCATCTGCCACCCGCTGCAATACACCCTCATCATGACCCGCAAGCTGTGCGCGCAGATGCTGGTCGGGGCCCTAGGCCTGGCCCTCTTCCTCTCCCTGCAGCTCACCGCCTTAATCTTCACCCTGCCCTTCTGCGGCCACCGCCAGGAAATCAACCACTTCCTCTGCGATGTGCCTCCCGTCCTGCGCCTGGCCTGCGCTGACATCCACGTGCACCAGGCTGTCCTCTATGTAGTGGGCATCCTCGTGCTGACCATCCCCTTCCTGCTCATCTGCGTCTCCTACGTGTTCATCACCTGCGCCATCCTGCGCATCCGTTCTGCCGAGGGCCGCCGCCGGGCCTTCTCCACCTGCTCCTCCCACCTCACCGTGGTCCTGCTGCAGTATGGCTGCTGCAGCCTCGTGTACCTGCGTCCTCGGTCCAGCACCTCAGAGGATGAGGACCGCCAAATCGCGTTGGTCTACACCTTTGTCACCCCCTTACTCAACCCTTTGATTTACACCCTTAGGAACAAGGATGTCAAAGATGCTCTGAGGAATGCCATTATCCATAAAGGAGCCTCTGATGCCAACTGAAGGTTTAGGGGCACTGGGCTGGGTGTCTGTCTGTTGCTATGTCGATGAACTCTAAATGACACAGAATTGTAGTACTTTCCCACACTTTGCACTTGATGTTTCTTTTTTGCCATATTTGCCCCAAGTTCAACAATTCGTGCTTATTTTTCTGAGTGCTTTGACTAAGATATGAAAATTTGGGCAGAACTTACAGTGTAGGAATGTTAGTTTACTTAGCTCTACTTTAAGGATTTGCAGCTCACCCATGTCAAGTGCCGTATTAGGAACACCCCATACGTACTATGAATAAAGGCTGATAGACTTGCTGCCTCCTGAGGAGATGATGCAATTTACCCTGTGAACGTTGCCTTAAGTAAGAAATATTCATAAAGACATATTTTGCTCAAATAAACACAACTTATTATTGTTTTGGGTATCAGTATATGACAAACAACAGCTTACTTAATGCATTCATTTCCTTTGCGCCATACATTCCAACTGGCTGCTTTCATTTTCTTCATGCCAGAAAGGGGCTATGGATTTTCTTTCACTGATAATCACCTACTATGTACCAGCCTTGCTAGGGTATGGAGAATTACATCTGGTCTATGGCACCCCTGCCCGCATGAGCCCTCTGTGCTGGTGGCTCTCACACTAGTCTTTGTTGTTCCACCTTCCTCACCGCCTCCTACATCTTCATGAGGGCTGCTGCTCACAGATCCACTGAGCAGGTAGCACTACTATGGCACTATTCCTACCTCAGCATAGTTTTGCAGCAGAATGGCTGTTACCCAAATAAACCCTCAAGTAAAATCCACTTCCTTTTATGGTAGTCACAGTGGACACCACACTGCTCAACCTTCTCATTTACACCCTGAGGAACAGCAAGGTCCAGAGGACTCCACGGATAGTTCTTATAAGCAATTACCTCTCCCATAACAGCTGGGAGAGGGTGCAATCTATCAGGTGAGAGTCTAGATCCAGATCATAAGCTGATTTTAATTAGCAGCTACAGGAAGAGAGTGAAAATATCTGCCAGTGGATATTAAACTGACCTAAGAAATTGTTATAACCTGGCGGGGCACGGTGGCTCACGCCTGTAATCCCAGCACTTTGGGAGGCCAAGGCAGGCAGATTACGAGGTCAGGAGTTCGAGACCATCCTGGCCAACATAGTGAAATCCTGTCTCTACTAAAAATACAAAAATTATCTGAGCATGGTGGCACCTGCCTATAATCCCAGCTAGTTGGGAGGCTGAGGCAGGAGAATCGCTTGAACCAGAGTCATAGGTTGCAGTGAGCCAAGATTGCGCCACAGCACTCCAGCCTGGCAACAGAGCAAGACTCCAACTCAAAAAATAAAATAAAGTAAAAAAGAAAAGAAAAAAGAAATTGTTATAATCTTTTTGAATCCTACATGGTTACGTTTACCAAAACCCATGAAGTTTCTATTCTTTAATTTCAGAATTCTTATTCTAAAAACATAACCTCACAAAATTAACAGAATGTCAAACAAAACAAAATATAAGGGTGTTTCTTACATTTATAACATGAAAAGTGATTAAAATCGAATTTCCAACAATGTTGGACACAGAAGCACAGCATACTAAAATCATTAATATTTAGTAATAAAGGGCAATGTTTACCATTATACCTGTAAGTAATAAAATCAAGATTCAAGCCTTATTTACAATAAGAGCCCAATTTTATAAAAATATATACATGCATAATGAGGAATAGAAACACACCAAAAAGTTAACAGTTGTTTTCTGTGATGTAGAATTATGAATTTTCTAGTTTTCCTCTTTATTACTTTCCCTGATTTCCGAAATAAGACTGTGTTCCTCTTATAATCAGAAATATAATTTCTAGAAGGAATCTGAGGTTTACGTAGATTTATTTGGCATATAAACCTCCCATCATCATAGTTCAGATCCACTTTTTATATTTTTTCTAGATTGGGACTATTTTGGTGTGGGGGGGTACATCTTTTTCCCGTTGAAATTGCTTTTGGAACTCCTAATTTTTCACCTGATTTCACACGATGATAAGGAGAAGAACTATAAAGTGTTACGTGTTCTGGGGACAGTCATTGGATTTAACAATACATTAGAAATGCCTTGCTTTTGATATGGTTTGGCTCTGTGTCCCCACCCAAATCTCATCTCGAATTGTAATCCCTATGTGTAGGGGACAGGGAACTGGTGGGAGGTGATTGGATCATGGAGGCAGTTTCCCCCATGCTGTTATCATGGTAATGAGGGAGTTCTCACCAGATCTGATGATTTTAAAAGTGGTGGTTTCCCCTGTGCACCCTCTCTTGCCTGCAGCAATGTAACACGTGCTTTGCTTTCCCTTCACCTTCTGCCATGATTGTAAGTTTCCTGGGGTCTCCTCAGCCACGTGGAACTGTGATTCAATTAAACCTCTTTTGTTTATAAATTACCCAGTCTCAGGTAGTATATTTATGGCTGCATAAGAATGGACTAATACAGCTTCTAAGTATTCCCTTATCCAAAGGGAATACTTCCAAGACCCCTGGAGGATGTCTGAAACCATAGATAGTATCAAATCCTATACATACTATGTTTTCTTCCTACACATACATACTTACAATAAAATTTAGCTTATACGTTAGCTGTAGTAAGAGATTAACAACAGCAACAATAAAATAGGACAATTATAACAACATACTATAATACAAGTTATGTCAATGTGGTCTCTCTCAAAATATCTTAATGTATAGTACTCCTCCGTCTTCTTTTCATAATGATGTGAGATGATATAATGCCTATGTGATTAGATGAAATGAGGTAAATGACACAGGCATTATAACACAACATCTGGCTACTATTGACTTTCTGATGGCCAGAAAAAGGATCATCTGCTTGGGGTGATCTTGGATCATCAAGCTATGACGATGTCCACGGTTGGAGTTCAGAAGCATAAAATGTTATACAGTGTGGATACGCTGGGCAGAGAGATAATTCACATCCCAGACAGGACAGAATAAGACGACAAGAGATTTTGTCACACTACTCAGAATGTCAGACAATTTTAAACTTATGAATTGATTATTTCTGAAATTTTCTATTTAATATTTTCAGACTGCAACTGAAACTGGAAAGCAAAACTGCAGATGGGGGGAAGTAGGGAAGACCACTGTAAATGCTAGAGAAGAAAATAAACTCTCTGGTTAGCAGATTGCATGTCAACCTATCCAGGTCAAGTCACATCAGAACATAATGAATCAATTATTTGTATACATTGTGCTAGGTGCTGTCTGAAATGCCAACCAAATGGAAGTTTGAAACTGAATTTCCATACCTTCTTTCATTCTTTATTTAATGTCACAAGTCATTCATAAAATTAACCTGGAACTCAAAAGAAGAGGGTAAAATGTTACATTTGAAAAGAGGGTTGGTTAAACCTTTCAAAATGAATTATTGGGTTCTGCCAGTTACCTTCCTATACGTATTCTAGATGAATAGAGTGAGTTCCCCTTTCTTATTTTTTCTTTTTTTATGTTTTAGTTGACAAGTAAAAAATGCATATATTTATGGCATACAACATGTTTTAATATATGTAGGCATTGTCAAATGGCTAAATAAAGCTATTTAACATATGATTTATTCCAGACACATTATTTTTGTGGTGAGAATACTTAAAATCTATTCTCAGCCATTTTCAAATACACAATAAGGTATAATTAACTGTAGACAGCATGATGTACAGTAGATCTCTTGAACTTATTTCTGCTGTCTAACTAATATTTTATGTCATTTGGCCAACATCTCCCCAATCCTGTCACCCCAAGCCTCTGGTAACCATTTCTTCACTCTGTTTCTGTTAGTTCAACCTTTTTACATTCCACATATAAGTGAGATTCTGCAGTATTTGTCTTTCTGTGACTGTCTTATTTCAATTAATGTGATATCCTCCAGATTCATCCATGTTATCACAAATGACAAGATTTTTCTTTCTTTTTTAAGGCTAAGTAGTATTTCATTTTCCTCATCTATTCTTCTACTGGTGAACACTTAGGTTAATCTTACGTCATAGCTATTGTGAAGAAATGCTTCAATGTACATGGAAGAGCTTCTTTTAATTACTGAAAAATTATTCCTTTATATGAGTCTTTCATTGAACTTGTTACATTCTGGAATGAGAATATTGAATGAAATAACAGTACACCATGAGTCAGATGATGGGACAGAAATGTTAATCATGATATGAGATGATCCCCTCATATCAAGGTAGCCTCTTGGTAGCATAAGTGGAAGACAGAACTCGCAAGAGTAGCTTAGCTTTCCTCCCCTGCAGGTTCACCACTTCTTTCAAAATTCTGCTACTTTCATAACCCTGCTCATTCCCTTCATCCAGCCATTTGGGTATGTGAATGTGTCCTTAGTGTTAACTGTCTTACAGAGAAGTATTTTCCAAGAAAGTAACCTCTCCCTCTACTGATATTCTCTTTCTATGTCTCTCTCATTGGAATTTTATTAAAATAAATTTTATCAGGCAGTGTAATTATTTGAAAATATGTCCCCCACTACTAAATAATAAGCACCTTGAAGCCAGAATACACTACAAAAGCATCACAGGTGTGTTGTGACACTAGGGTTCTTCATCTCTGTTCTGATTGTTTAACAGGTAAATGAAGGGTCAGACACATTGGTGGAAGTAAAGTGCTGATGTGAGATTCCTTCCCAGCATTTCTCAAAAATATATATATTTTTAAAATCCAAACTCTGAGAAAAAGTAGTTGAGAAATCAAGAAAAATCAGAAAAAAATTAAAATTGTCCTGCAAGAATTAAAGCATAATAGTCAACATAGAGACGTTACTGATTCGGAGGAATCCACTCATGCCAAGGGTAAAGCAAGAGCAGAAACTGATGACATGCAGAGCCAAAGGCTAAGTCTTCATTTCCAAAATCAGTACAAGAAGCACTAGGGGAGATTAGACTGACTGCCTAATCAGTCTTGTTTGTGGCTATTTTCATGTGTGTGTTCATGGCCCCGTCTGCTGCTAACAGTGAGTCATTCTTACAAGTAAAACGAATATTATTACTAAGCTTATGCGCCTAGGATATTTTACGCAAATATGAGTGGTGTTGTAAGAAATAATTAGTTTTAGAAGCTAATAAGTATTTAAATTGCATCTGGAAGTGCGAATCTGTGTAGTGCAGTTTACCTGCCTGGGAGATCTGAATGTTTGGTTATTTAAATACCACCTAATAATGTTCACAGTGAGTTTCTCAGTGCTTGGTTATTTGCTATCATCTACTAAATGCTGTATATAATATAACCCTGATATTTATACTTATTAAATAAACTCTAGATATCTATAATAATGAGTAAAGAGTATAAATAATATTGAAAATATTTTAAGAATAATTGACAATTTAGAAATTTCCCAGGAATTCTGATTTCTCATACCCACATTTTGAAGACCTAGGAAACCATAGCATGAACGTATGTTTCTGCATATCTGTGTTGTCTAATTAGATCTAATGAGTGTAGATGGAGAGGGGACTAAATAAGGAAATGGTTGATTGAGAAAAGTTATTATACAACAGCACATTCTGGGCAGTTTGATTTGTGACTATCGGATGAGTGAAAAATAATGCGTACTATAAAGAATCTCAACAGTTAATTTTATAATGATGTCCTCCAACTTCCATCCTCTTCTCTCTCTCTCTCTCTCTCTCTCTCTCTGTCTTTCTCATTCTCATTCAGCAGTGACTTTGAAAAACCACATTGTAAAATTAGAGGATCTGATGAAAATCACTAGAACTTTGAAATGCAATGGTGATGATGGCTTGGGCCTATCTCTGCCCACTAGTTCCAACTTGAGAACTGTCCTCATTGCCTCTTTTTGGCTTCAATTTAGCTTTCATTAGAAGGGAAAAGTATGACACTCATAGTATTGGGGAAAAGAAGTTATTCAAATGAGATGGGGCACAAGCGGGACAAGGGATAACCATCACCAGAGACCACAGAACACACATTTGATGATCTTTAAGAAACTATGTTAGGAAGACCCAATTATGCCATAATACAACAATTCTTTCAATAAATACTTATTTTGTACATTCACTTATTAATTTTGTTTGTTTATTTTTGAGATGGAGTCTCACTCTGTCACCCAGACTGGAGTGCAGTGGCGTGATCTCGGCTCACTGCAAGTTCTGCCACCCGGGTTCACACCATTCTCCTGCCTCAGCCTCCCAAGTAACTGGGACTACAGCACCTGCCACTACACCCAGCTAATTTTTTGTATGTTTAGTAGAGACAGGGTTTCACCGTGTTAGCCAGGATGGTCTCGCTCTCCTGACCTTGTGATCCACCCGCTTCAGCCTCCCAAAGTGCCGGGATTACAGGCGTGAGCTACCACGCCTGGCCTCACTTACTAATTTTTAAACAAATATTTCAACAGAATATACTATTTGCTAAAGTATCTGATTCCATGGATCTAATATTCATGAGGGGAGAAAAGATAATGAATAAATAAATAAACACACAAGAGCTATACAAATAAGCAGGAAATTGGAGGCAAGTGTTTAGGCTAAGGCAGAGAATGTTGAGGGATAGTAAATTGAAATGGAGAAGAGGCCATGTCATATCGCAGAAACTGGATTATATGTTTGGTGTTCATTGACAAAAGCATAAGATATCTGCTTTCAAAAATTTACACACTATTGGGAAAATGGACATAGTTATAAGTCAATCTTATTTTTTTCTAAAGAAGAAGAATATATGCAAGAAGACCATGTGTAAGAAATGCCAGATGCCTGCCTTGAGATATGTTCTGAGAACTCCTTCTGTGCATTCTACAAGAGAGTTTTATATTTCTTTCTATGACTGATGACGTCCTCTTAGTAATCTTGGCTCCAAAATATCTAAATTGCCAACTACCTTCCACACTCACATACCAGGCCCCACACCTCCAGCAGATAGTCTTTATGGCTATAACACGTAAGTGCCTCCAACTAGCGTGTTCTTTCCTGGGTCCTCTTACGCCTGAGAAACTGCCACATGTCTGGATGTTCCTGTCGTGTCCAATGCCTGTGCATTCACTTCCTGTTAGAGCGTCTATCTGGGAGGATGACAGCTTCACTGCGGACATTATCATAAGTAAGAGCATCCTCGGCTCCCCTCGGCCTCCCTGATTCTCCCTGCAGAATCCCAAGAAAGACAACATCCCAACCTCCACTTATCTGAAAAAAATATATAAGGCAGAAAACGATCTTCCACTGACTCTGATGTTATAGTAGAATCAAACTCTACTGGAAGCAAAATGAAAAAATGGTAGGCTTCCTTTGTTTTTATTAGTATTTTAATTGAAGTGTAAATAACATACACTAAAATGCACAGATTGGTTCTGTTTGATGTATTCAATAATGAAATATTTTCATCATTCTGGAAAATTCCCATTTCCCTTTCCAATCAATTCTCCTTCCTGCTGATCAACCACTATTCTGACTTCCATCACAAAGATGAGATTTGTCCATTTAAGAATTTCTAGAAACGAACTCATACGGTATGCATTCTTCTGAGTTTGGCTTTCACTTAACATAACGTTTCTGAGATTGACACAGGTTGCTCTGTGTTGCTGCAGCTCATTCTTTTGTATCCCTAAGTAGCAGTCTATTATATGAATACACCAAAATTTGTTAACCAGATTTCTTTATCCATTGTGAGCTTGGTTTCAGTATCTATTTGTTAACTAAATTTCTTTATATATTGTGAGCTTGGTTTTAATCTCTCTCTCTCTCTCTCTCTCTCTCAATATTTTGTGCTTAACAACTAAAATGAGCACTTATCATTAGATGATTTTCTGACTGACCCTCATATTTCTGTTCCTCCCCACCCCCATCCCTCACTGTGTCAGAGCCTAACAACCTTTATCTTAACCAGGCCTTTCTGGAGATATTTTGTTGTCAGTGTTTATCTCAAATCAGCTAAGAGAGGAGGCTGGGGTTGTTAAGCTCTTTAATTATCCTCCCTAGGATGCTGACCTCTCTGAAGTAAAGAAAAGTTAATATTGAATGAGCTGCTGACTATGTGCCACTGATGCAGGACAGGCCTAGCCCGGGAGGGTCCTTCGCTTTGCCAAGGAAAGGATTCAAGGGCAAGCTGATGGGCTAGACAGCAATCTTTATTGAATGGCACTGCTCCTTGCAGAGCAGGGATAACTCATAGGCAACGCACCCAGAGTCAGCAAAGTATGAGTTGTTGGTAACTGTATTTATAGTCACATATACACACTTTTGATTTAATGCTAATTAAGGGGCTGGTTAATAAAATTGAGAGGCAGGTTATTTTGAACTTTCTAGGAAAGAGATGGTAACTTCTGGCTCATTGCTATGGAAATGGGTGGTAACTTCCAAGATTGTTGCCATGGCATTTGTAACTAGCCATGGCATTGGTGAAAGTGTCTTATGCTAATGAGTAATGAAGATAGCCAGGGATTGCTATAGCCACCATTCGCTGGGTTCAGCCAGTTTCTTCACTTTATCCTGTCTGGACCAGATCCTGTTTTGGTCAGCAGGGATGCGACCAGGAAAGAAGTCCTGCTGGTCTCCTACCTCACCAGAGACCAAGGTAGGTGTTTTGCAAACATCATCTCCAGTTTACTGATAGGGTAAAGGGGGCTCTGAGAAGTTAAGCCACATGCCCAAGGTTACCCACTCAGAACATAGCAAAGCTGGAATTCAAACCCAGGTCTCTCTCGCTTCAAAGTCTCTGTTCTTTCTGCTACATCTACCTGCCTCCAGGGAACACTGCACTAGGAAATCTTCCAGTGAGTTTTCATTTTGGTTCTGCCAAAACTCACCACCTGGTATTAACAAGTCACCCATCACTCTGGGGATCAATTTACTCATTTTTACAATAAGTAGTGCTCTAGGTGAACTTTGTGGTCCCCTCCAGCTCTAGATTCTATGACTCTGTTCATGGAATCACTCTAAATTGCATACTTTGTGAGTGACTAGAAATCATCTGGTTAGGAATTGGCATGAGAAAATTCAAACACCTTATCCTGATATTAAACACTTGCCAAGATCAGGCCCCAAGTTACCTTAAAACTGTTTCTTATTAATTTATATAAATTTCAACCTCAGCAATGTTAGACTCTTAATTGAACCCAAAACACATCATACATGGTCCCACCACCCGTAACATCCATCCACTTCAAAATCCCTCTCTGTGTCTCCCCATCTGTATAAATTCTGCCCATTTCAAATGCATGGCTCTAGTTCGCTTTCTCAATGAAATATTTACTATTACTCAAGTCCACGGATATCTCTCTTCTCTGAATTTCTGTAGCACTTTTCCTACCATGTTTGATATCTCATGATACCCATTTTACTGGTCTCCACCTGATATTGGTACCTAAAAGCTCTTTCTTTCTGTTCACATACTATATCTGCACATCAACTGTGAACTTCTAAAGGATAGAACCAGGACATTAGTCATCATGACTCCCCATAATATGTAGGCCAGAACAGGGTACAGAGTGAATCCTAAGAAATGTTCCATTAACAAACACTGAAGAGATTAAATGCAGTCCGAGGCTCTGGAAATTTTTCAAAGTCTTTCTCTCTTGTCTGGTCAGAGTAGATGTAAAACATAAGAAAGGATAGTAAACAACAAAACCCTTGAATTTCTTCTAAATAAATACTACAATGTGTTTATGTAGCTTAATACAATTGATAAGATAATATTTCTAAAATGCAAACCATAACATTCAAAAATATTATAATTTGTAACTAAAATTCCAGATGACTTGAATCATAAATAGAAGACAGAGAATAAAAGAAGATGGTAAAGTATTCTGAAATTTCATTTTGTTTGGAATGAAATTTATAGATATTAATTCATAAATTTAATTGTTATTGGTTTATGTACAGTTCTTTAAAATATGTATGCTTCTTTAACACTAATAGAATATATATCGCATCAATATATTTCAAGCCAATAGAAGGGGTAAAAGAAAATTAAACTCCATCAATCTAGCAATAGCCAAGAGAAGAAATATGAAATAGTTTTTAAAATGTAGTAAATGGGCTGGGTGCCGTGGCTCACGCCTGTAATCCCAGCATTTTGGGAGGCTGAAGCGAGCAGATTGGCTGAGGTCAGGAGTTCGAGAACAGTCTGGCCAACATGGTGAAACCCCGTCTCTACTAAAAACACACAAAAAATTATCAGGGCATGGTGGCATGCGCCTATAATTCCAGCTACTCAGGAGGCTGAGGCAAGGGAATTGCTTGAACCAGGGAGGTGGACGTTGCAGTAAGCCGAGATCTCGCCACTCTGTTCCAGCCTGAGCCACAGAGCAAGACTTTGTCTCAAAAAATAAACAAACAAACAAATAAATAAATAATAAATAAAATGTAGTAAATGGAAAACATAAACCCAATGTATCAGTGACCCTATGTGAATTGCTTAGATTTGTTAAAAGACTGAAATGCTCAGATTATGTGTTAAAATGCAGATACATGAAGTCTTTGCCCATGCCTATGTCCTGAATGGTACTACCTAGGTTTTCCTCTAGCGTTTTTATGGTATTAGGTCTAACATTTAAGTACCATATGACCCAGCCATCCCATTACTGGGTATATACCCAAAGGATTATAAATCATGCTGCTATAAAGACACATGCACACGTATGTTTATTGCGGCACTATTTACAATAGCAAAGACTTGGAATCAACCCAAATGTCCATCAGTGACAGACTGGATTAAGAAAATGTGGCACATATACACCATGGAATACTATGCAGCCATAAAAAAGGATGAGTTTGTGTCCTTTGTAGGGACATGGATGCAGCTGGAAACCATCATTCTTAGCAAACTATCACAAGAACAGAAAACCAAACACCGCATGTTCTCACTCATAGGTGGGAACTGAACAATGAGATCACTTGGACTCGGGAAGGGGAACATCACACACCGGGGCCTATCATGGGGAGGGGGGAGGGGGGAGGGATTGCACTGGGAGTTATACCTGATGTAAATGACGAGTTGATGGGTGCTGACGAGTTGATGTGTGCAGCACACCAACATGGCACAAGTATACATATGTAACAAACCTGCACGTTATGCACATGTACCCTAGAACTTAAAGTATAATAATAAAAAATTTAAAAAATTTTTAAAAAATGCAGATACATGTTCATAACTTGAGACACACTTAAGATACTTAAAGTAAGTGGATCGACAGAGATAGAGCCAAACAAGTACTAACTTTTTTAAAAAAGTAGATCCGACAATACTAATATCAGACATAGTGCAATTCATAGTAGCAATATTAAATAGGATCAAAAAGACTATTTCACCTTTATAAAAGTTTCAGGAAACCAACAATAAGTTCATTATGATTAATTGTATCATATCCACAGTAACAACTTAGCAAGAATATTATTACCAAAAGGACAACTATTAGCCAATCTGACTCACCATAGATGTAAAAATATTACATAAATATTACTTAGCTAAATTTGACAGTGCAGCAAATGAATAATACATTATAGCCAAATTAGATGTTAAAAGCATAGGCTGCTGTAATATTAGAAAGTCAATTAATATAAGTAACTACATATTAATCACTTTTTGAAAAATCTAATAATCTCAATAGATATTATAAAGGCATTTGGTGAAATTCAATATATACTTTAAATAACACTAAATATCTTTTAAAAAATAAAACTTAAAGTCCGACCGATATGCTTATTAGCCATCATTAAAACACAGTTTTGCTGGAGATACTAGTCAATGAAATAAAACCGGAAAAAACAAACAAGGAATCAAAATATTAAAAACTGAAGGTTGAAATTATCATTTTGCTGATGTTACTATTTTTCTCATGGCAAAAGAAAATCAAGTTTGAACTATTATACCAACAAAAGAGTTTAGTAGAGAAATGTGATAATAACAAATAAATTCTACACTGTTTCTTACATATCTGTAAACAAATTTATGTTAGCAAAAAATATCATAAGACACTCAGGAACAACTTAATAATCTATATGTTTAAAATAGAAAGAAAACTATAAAATGTCATTAAAACATGTAAGAAGACTTGAACAAATAAATGAAGAGACATTACAACTATAAACATTACAACTTGAAAAATAATTCATACCAAAGTCTATAGTAATATAGATTGTAATTAAGATGTGAGATGTGTGATTTCTTAATTAATTTTTATTTTGTATTAATGCATAAATATTTTATTTATTGATTAATGTATTTTTATTGACACATCGTCCCCCATATTTTGGGGGAACATGTGATATTTTGATATACTCATATAATGTGTAATCATCAAATTAGGAGATTGGGATATCTATCACCTGAAACATTTATCTTTTCTTTATACTGGGAACATTAGAATTATTCTCTTTTAGCTATTTTGAAATATACAATAGATTATGGTTTACTATAGTCCCTCTAATGATTTATCAAACAATAGGTCTTATTTCTTCTATCTAACCATATTGTTGTACCCATTAATCAACATCTCATCAACTCCACTCCGTCTTCCCATTCCTGGGTTCTGGTAACTACCAATCTACTCTAAGGATGCATGTTATTCTTGTGACTTACCATGGTAGTTACAGGTTTTGTTTCCAAGACAAGAGCTAAGTGGAAAAGCTCCAACCCCTTCAGAGGTTGGAACAGGACACAAATACCTGCAAGTTCACCAAAGTTGAACCATCACAACTGTGCCATACACTCATGGAAATGCAGAAATTTCTTCAACATACAAATTTCATTTCCTTTGGATATATACCTAGTAGTGGGATTGCTGGATCATATGGTAGTTCTATTTTTAATTTCTTGAGGAAACCCCATTCTGTTTTTCATAGCGGCTATACTATTTTACAATTCCACCAACAGTGTGTAAGTGTATATGTTCCCTTTCCTCCACGTCCTCACTAACACTTGTTTTCTTTTGTCTTCTGACAAATAGCCATCCTAATAAGAGTAAGGAGATATCCCAAGATAATTTTGATTTGGAATTCTCTGATGATTAATGATATTAAACATTTTTTATACATCCTTTTGGCCATGTCATCTTTTGAGAAATGTGTATTAAGGTCTGCTCATTTTCAATTAGCTGGGTTTTTTGCTATTAAGTTCCTTATATAGCCTAATATTATAACCATTGTCAGATGCATAATTTGCAAACATTTTTTGAAATTTTGTAGATTATCCCTTCAATCTGTTAATAGTTTTCCTTGCTGTGCAAAATCTTTTTAGTTTGATTTAACCTCATTTGTCTATTTTTGCTTTTAATGCCTGAGCTTTTGAGATCTTATTTTACAAATTTGTGCCCAGCCCAATGTAATGAAGTGTTTCCCTATGTTTTCTTCGGTTAGTTTCATAGATTATGGTTTTACATTTATGTCTATCATCTATTTTAAGTTTATGTTTGTGTATGGTGAGAGACAGTCTAGTGTCATTCTTCTGCATGTGAATATCCCGTTTTACCAACACCAGTTATTGTCTTCAATCCGATGTGTTGTGCTTGGCGTCTTTATCGAAAATCCATTGGCTTTAGGTGCTTAAATTTATTTCTGTGCTTTCTATTTTGTTTCACTGCTCTATGTGTGTGTTTTTATGCCAGCCCCATGCTGTTTTGGTTACTATAGCTTTATAGTATATTTTGAAGTCAGGTAATGTGGTGCCTTCAGCTTTATTCGTTTTTTTCAGGACTGCTTTGTCAGTTTGGGGTCTTTTACAGTTCCATGTGAATTTTAGAATTTGTTTCTGTGAAGAATGTCATTGGAATTTTTATAAGGATTGTAATAAATCTGTAGATCTCCTTGGGTAGTATGGTTATTTTAACAATATCAATTCTTCTAATCCTTGAACACAAGATATTGTTCCATATATTTGTGTCTTCCTCAGTTTCTTTCATCAAAGTTATATAGTTTTCAGGGTAGAAATCTTTCACCTCCTTGGTTAAGTTTATTCCTAGTTATCTTTCGTTTGTAGCTATTGTAAATGGAATTGTTTGCCTTATATCTTTTACAGATAATTCACTGCTAGCATATACAAGTGTTGCTGATTTTTGTATGTTAGTGTGCAAATAAATAGAATAACTTGACTTCTTCCTTCTCTATTACCCCATTATTTTAAATGTTATTCATTGATACACTTAATCCATAGGTTGAGGTTTTCCTACTGAAGAGGCGATCAACATTCTTAGTTTGGGTGAGAAATAAGTATACTACATTGTGAGGCACCTCTAAGCCTTGGAAGAAGGGATATATTAATTTTGCCTGAGTCCCTGGCTGGGCAGTCTCTATTGCTTCTGCCCATTTCAGGATGTCATTTTCCATCCTTCCCATTGTATTGTGAACCACTCAATTATCATTTCAATATGTTTATTTGCAAAATTAGAAACCCAGCGTTTGTCTTTAGTTTGCAATTAAGAGCCCTGAATGTGGAATCACTGGGTCTCCAATTTCCAATGCTAGCATTTATTCAACTTATGCCAAGATCATATCCTATTTCCTTCCAGTAGATATGACTTCACTTTGGATTCATAATCTCTGGTCAAAAAATTCAACTCAATTATCTAGGTATTTCCTAATTGTTTCCCACCATTAGGCACTAGAGGAGACACAGAAAAGAACTCTGAAAATGCTGACCATTTCACTGGGGATGACACATAGTGCAAGCAACTCCCTCCCTGTGAGGAGCAATAATCAACTCATTACAGATAGGAAATCATGCGTGGGAAGAGCACGCGAAGACAAAACAAGGGAAAAAAGCAGAGCTGTCTGTCTATTCCCCATTTACCTCATCAAAACTGGGATCTAAAAGTTACTGTTTGTTTTGAGGAAGACACTTGAGGGATATTATCCCAAAGGGATGAGAAGGACCTGAATGTCCCAGGTGAGCCCAGCACAATGATTCTATTAACTGTGAAGCTTAGAGGAAGAGTTTATTCTGAAAAATACCTAAGAGCTGCTGAGTCTCCACCTGCAACTCTGCTAAAGATAAGGAAAGCCATTGGGTCTAGAAACCAGTAACTTCCTGAGATTTTTACCATCATTCAGAGGTGAGTCTCTTCAGAATCCAGCATTGGTCTTGACCAGCTAGGCAGCCACTTTAAGAACTCAGAACAATTTGTGCAGGAGTACTGGTAAGTGGGAAAGGTAGAACGGAAAGGAGAGATCAGGGATTGTCACTCAGAAACATACAATTCCCCTCTCTAGTCAAGCCCAAACCAGCCTAGGACTTGTTAACCACAGTCCAGTCTGTATCTTCAATATAGATGCCTGCTAGTTATTTAGCTCATTTCAGTTTTATTGTGGATTCTCCCTTCTGCATCTGTTTTCCCTTCTCTCTGATTTGTAAGCCAAGCTTTTCAGGAGGAAAGAGACTTCAGATCTCTGCTTCAATCTCCAATGCCTTTCAGTTTTCTGGAATTCCAGAGATAGTTTCCTCTTTTCTGGCCTCTGAATGGAAAGAAAATCTTTGAAAGACAAGTGATTTTGAAGATAGGTAGAAGAGAGGGATAAAATGAGAAGGAGACATTGTGAAGAGAGTAGAAAGAGGAACCAACATCTCTTTGATCCCAAGCTGATATTATTTTCAATAAGTCACAACGAAAATCATACTAGCTCCAATCTCCCTTCCCTACTCCTAGATGACACCTTGTGATATCCATTTACCTTTCTGGCCACTTAAGGTTTTAAAAATGTTTAAATTTGGCTGGGCGCGGTGGCTCACGCCTGTAATCCCAGCATTTTGGGAGGCCGAGAGGGACGGATCACGAGGTCAGGAGATCGAGACCAGCCTCACGAGGTCAGGAGATCGAGACCAGCCTGGCTAACACGGTGAAACCCCGTCTCTACTAAAAATACAAAAATTAGCCAGGCGTGGTGGCGGGCGCCTGTAGTCCCAGCTACTCGGGAGGCTGAGGCAGGAGAATGGCGTGAACCTGGGAGGTGGAGCTTGCAGTGAGTGGAGATGGCGCCACTGCACTCCAGCCTGGGCGACAGAGTGAGACTCAGGCTAAAAAAAAAAAAAAAGTTTAAATTTGATACTGAAAATCCATTTCCAGGTATTAAAAAACCAAGTCCAGCCCAATTTTAAACTTCAGCTTCACTATCAATTCAAAGCATGGGTCCTCCCTTTTGACCTCAGATCTGATGTGTAGCTTGGGTTGTACAGCGGAAAGGTGGGAGCATATGTTCTTTCTTTGGTCTGTTGCCATAGATACTAGCAGCTGGTGCCTTATATGTGGCAGGCCTGGTGTTTCTTGAGATCATTTTGAGGTTCGTCAGAGGCTCCCTTTTGGAGACTGCCCTATTATGCGGTCCCCTGACAAGCACAATGAATTATGTTCCTGATCTCTTTAAGATCTCTGTTTCTTAAGAGAGCCACCTCATTATTGCTACAGCCTCCTCTGCCCCGATAGGCTGTTTCTGGATTGGAATCTCAACAAGGTGACTTGACTGCAATGACCTCCTATAGCATCATGTGTCCTATGGGAAATTCACATATTTATGCCATGCCATGGGTGAAAATGCAGTATTGCCATACTAACCACCATCTTTTCCCCCTACCCCTGCCATCATGACCTGATCCAGTGACCCCTTCACCTTTAGAAGTGAGAGGCAAACAGAAATCTTTAAGTGTATGTGTGCCCCCTAAATTTTCTTGAAGCTAATATGTAGCCACAGATGAAGTAAAACCCTCGTTGCTCCTTCTTGTACTCATTCCTCAAAAGCACTTGTTCTGGATTAGTGGGATGAAGCACCCACACAATGGTGTACACTCCCATAGCCATTCCTAACCCTCAGTTGTGTTTACTTTCCCAGTCTCTTCACTTCCACAAGACTTGAAATTGTTTTTCTCTTAGATTTAAAGGATAAAGTTGAACAGGGGGAACATTTTGGTCACTTTTAAGTAATTGCTGCACGTGTATATAACATCTTTAGAATATAGGGTATGCCTCACCTACGATCCTAATTTGGGAGATTGAAACTACATTTAAAACCAACTGGAAAAGTCACATTCAGAATCCTGTTAGAGTTTAAAACATGTTCATTGAGAAGTATCTGCCATGTCCTGTCTTTTTCCATGACATTTTCCAAATCTCTACACTGCTGAAATACTTCCTCATTAAGTAGCACTTCCACTTAATAAGCAGAAGAAACTTTATCGCCCATCAGCCAAAAGGAAGTGCTTCACTGCAATGACTGCAGTCAAATGACACCATGCTAAGTTTTCTTGTAGGAGTATGAAGACTTTGTGTTCCTTTCTTCAGATCAGCAGAAACATGCATCAAGGAAACCAAACCACCGTCACTGAATTCATTCTCCTAGGACTCTCCAACCAGGCTGAACATCAAAACCTCCTCTTTGTGCTTTTCCTGGGTATGTACCTGGTCACTGTGGTTGGGAATGGGCTCATCATTCTGGCCATCAGCTTGGATACGTACCTTCACACCCCCATGTATCTCTTCCTTGCTAATCTATCCTTTGCTGATATTTCCTCCATTTCCAACTCAGTCCCCAAACTGCTGGTGAATATTCACACCAACAGCCAATCCATCTCTTATGAGAGCTGCATCGCACAGATGTACTTTTCTATTGTGTTTGTCGTCACTGACAATTTGCTCTTGGGGACCATGGCCTACGACCGCTTTGTGGCGATCTGCCACCCTCTGAATTACATAACTCTCATGCGACCCAGGTTCTGCATTTTGCTCACTGTCATCTCGTGGCTCCTGAGTAATATTATAGCTCTGACGCACACCCTTCTGCTCATTCAATTGCTCTTCTGTGACCACAACACCCTCCCACACTTCTTCTGTGACTTGGCCCCTCTTCTCAAACTGTCCTGTTCAGGCACAATGATCAATGAGCTTGTGTTGTTTATTGTGGGTTTATCAGTTATCATCTTCCCCTTTGCACTCATCTTCTTCTCCTATGTCTGCATCATCAGAGCTGTCCTGAGAATATCATCCACACAGGGAAAGTGGAAAGCTTTCTCCACTTGTGGCTCTCACCTGACAGTTGTATTACTGTTCTACGGAACCATTGTAGGTGTGTACTTTTTCCCCTCCTCCACTCACCCTGAGGACACTGATAAGATTGGTGCTGTCCTATTCACTGTGGTGACACCAATGATGAACCCCTTCATCTACAGCTTGAGGAATAAGGATATGAAAGGTGCCCTGAGAAAGCTCATCAATAGAAAACTTTCTTCCCTTTGATGCCCTGGACATCTACATTCTTCTAGTCCACACAATCAGATAAATGATTCAACCCAGAGTGTATGGCACAGTTATGATGGTTCAACTTTTGATGAACTTGCAGATATCTGTCTCCTATTCCAACTGCTGAGGGAGTTGGAGCTTTTCCACTTAGCTCTTGTCTTGGAAACAAAACCGGTAACCACCATGGTAAGTCACAAGAACAACATGCATCCTTAGAGAGTAGATTGGTGGTAACCAGGGCACAGGAGAAGAGAAGTGGAGTGGAGTTGAATAGAGGTTGATTAATGGGTACAACAATGCAGTTAGATAGACTAAATAGGACCTAATGTTTGATAAATCATTATGGGGGACTATGGTAAACAACAATTTGTTATATATTTCAAAATAGCTAAAAGAGAATAATTCCAATGTTCCCAGCATAAAGAAAAGATAAATGTTTCAGGTGATGGATATCCTAATCCCCTAATTTGATTATTACACATTATATGAATATATCAAACTATCAAATGTTCCCCAAGAATATGGGGGACAATTTATCAATAAAAATACTTGTATGAATAAATACAAAATTTACATATAAAAAATAGAGATTAATTTTAAAACACACACCTTAATTACAATCTATATTACAAACTTTGATACAAATTATTTAAAACCTATATTATATCACAGGTGCATATAGTGCCTACAGTCTAGCTTTTTTAGCTTTGAAGACAATTACTACTTCTTTCTTTAATCTACATTTCTTTAGGTCAGCTTTTCTCAGAGCTGACCTAAAACTTTGACCTTTGCTTTGTTAAGGTACTATTCAGTGAGATGTTTAATGGTTGCAACAACAAAGATTCCCATGGTCAAATAATTTTTGGCAACTCTGAGTTATATGAAGCAAAATGTATTAACTGGACAACTTCCCAGAACCTTTAGTGTCATGTAAATCTCCAAGAGGGTAAGATGGTACACAGCATTTCTCAAGACTAAACTTGAGATAATTGAAATTCAATTTTTTCCATCATACAGAACCTGATTCATCACAGAGTTGTTCATGGAACTAGCATTGTACAAATATGTTTTAGGAAACATGACTCCAGATGACTTCAATTATTTCAATGGAAAACCACCGAGTTTATGTATAAAGGTATCAGTTATAGTTCTGACTCTGTCCCCAACAGCTATGTAGTATATAGTAGACACTTAAAACAATGTGATACTTTTTTTTAACCGCCCAGCCTCCTGGCTTCCAACTCCAACCTACCTGCCCTGCCAAATTAAGTTTATTTTTTCCCAGCTGAAGCTGACTTCCATTCTTCTCTAAACTTGGAATCATCCAACCTATTTAAGAGGAAACGTATAATCAGCCACCTGCCTTTCTCCATGTTATCTCCATGCTTGATGCTTCCTTTTAGTTTTCATTATAAATGTAAAACCCACCTGCTTTTGTATGGGCTACCAAATAAGCCTCTCAACAGTTCTAGCCTTCCTCAAGTACCTCAGTATCCATCCTGTTTCATCCATAGTTCCAACATGGAACATCACAGAACTCTGCCTTCATTATTCCATGTGGAGAAGTAGAAAGGGTCCTAGATTTGTAATCAAGAGACATGGAATCTGGACCAACTCTACAGCTAATTCACTGCATGTTACTAATCTCAGTTTCTTTTTTCTGTGATCTTGCAATTGGTCTAATATGAAAAAAGAAAGTTTTATAACAGCATGTATAATAAAAATCCATTTTTTGTCAAACAGAATTTGTATAAAGAGATGCCTCAGAGGAGAGCCAACAAAATATAAGTGGTCATGGCAGATTCCATTTCCCAAAAATGGTCACAATATTTCCATCCCATGTGCTCTTGAAGTACTCTACCACTTCTCCATCAAGAGGTGGAGCCCATGACCTTCACCGTTGAGCTTGGCTTTGAATACTTTTTTGACCAATAGAGCACCCCATTGGTACTGTTGCATGATTTCTGAGGCTGTCTTAGAAGAGCCAATTCAGCTTTGTTATGGACTAAATGTTTGTGTCCCCCCAAAATTCATATGTTAAAATCATAACCCCCAAAGTGATGGTAGTAGGAGGTGGAGCCTTTGAAAGCTGAGTACATCATGAGGATGAAGTCCTCATACATTATTAGTGCCTTTATACAGGGGATCCCAGAGAACTCTATTTCTGCCACATGGAAAATACAACAAGAAATCAGCAGTCTGAAACCAAAAGAGAAGCCTCATCAGAACCTGACCATCTCAGCTAGCACACTCATTTCAGACTTTCAGCCTCCAGAACTATGAAAAAGAAATGTTTTTTAAGCCACCAAGTTCATGGTAATTTATCATTGCATCCCAGACAGACTAAGACACACTTCCACCTGGCTCACTGTCTTGGGACATGGACCTCTGGGGCTCTGAGTTGCTCTGGAAGAAGTCCCACTACCCTGAAGCCACCATGCTGGAGAGACCATATAGAAAGACTACACAGAATTCAAGACAGTTGTCCAAGGAGTCCCAGCTGCACTGGTCCAACAGCGTTTCAGTCTCCCCACCTAGTCACCAACATGTGAGTGAGTGAGTTTTCAGGTGATTCCAGCCTCAGCCCCAACCACAAGGCACATGACAGCCCAAGTGAAAACTACCTAGCCAAGCCCAGTCAACCCCTAGAACCCAAAAGACAACCATAAAATGATTGTTATTGTTTTAAGTTTCTACCATTTGGAATGGTTTGTACACAGTAATATATAACCATAACAGCAGTTTTGCTTAGGTCGTGGGATAAAATGATTCATATTACATTCTGTATTGCTTTAACATTTTACAATGACTGCCATTATAGGAAGAGGGAAAAGCTTTTTTAAATTTTAATGAATATGAACTGTCTTTCCTATTCAACCACCCTGCTTAACATGGTACCAGAATTTTCTGAGTTATATAAATATTAGTTGGGTGAACTTGGGATTCCCCACCCCCCAACCTTTATTCTGGTTAGATCTAGTCCATATTTGATAGAATAAGGACCACTAGGGTTAAACGCAGGTGATTGGGTCTAAACTGGTCCCATCCCTGTTGGCCTCTGCTGAACCTCTTATCTCTGATGTGTAGGTCCCACAGGAGGCTGGAAAGTAGAACTTCATCTGCAGTGAGTAACAGAAACGTTAATTTGGCCAGATTTAGACTTGCATGTACATTGAGAGTCCGCCTGAGAAAATGAATTAGGATTAGATTTGGGACACAGAACAGAATTGAGTAGGAAAATAGAAAGTCACAAACTTTTATAAAAATCCGGACAAGTCTTTGCAGAGGAAATGCGTAAATCTGTACCTAGATACTTTTATTTCCCTGAATCATTCTCCAATTTGCCATTTTCAAGAAACATTTATTGAGGACTTTCTATTTTTCAGGCTCTGAATCTGGGACTAAAAGAATGAATAATTCACAGTGTATGACCTCAGTGCACTCTTGACCTAAAAAGAAAAATTAACTTAAAAATGATTTTA